>NC_142931.1:52360376-52510376 GCF_046866305.1 Octopus bimaculoides | reverse complement strand
CCCTCAGCTTTTTCAGATGCAGATATATCACTTTTCTTCTTTTGACACCCAAAGCTAGATATCTATGCTCAGTAATCCAGTTTTAATTGGGAAGGTGCCAGACCACTTGCTAAAGATCACTGGGATATAATCCTAACTTACGAGACATTTGTCTTTTCCCTCAAATTCTGTAGAATCTTCAATCATTTTTGTAATTGGTGTTTTCTTTTATACTTGTTTCTCAGTTGAGCTTTCACTAACAGTAAATGGTACCGGCAGAAGCATCTCTTGAAAATCTTATAAAAAGTTATTGTAAAAGATATTGTTGAAATATACCCTGATACAAATTCCTTCCATTTTTTTTGTTCTCTTTTCTTTACTTTGTGAGTTCCTTATTTGTTATAATAGATCATTTTTTGTTCAATGGCTAATGTCATGCTGTCTCTGACATGCTGCTATTCGAACAAAATAACATTTGCTACCAAAATATGTTGCTCTAAGATCACTTTTTTCCTACCAAACAGTATGCTGTGCGAGTTAAAAATTTTCAATGGCAGTGAAAAATATATGTATTTTTGTGCTATAACACATTACTCTAATGATAATCAAACCCTATCGCATATTTATAAAAGGTTTTGGTTGTATATACAATCTAAGGCCCAGAAAATACCAATCCACAATTGTGTTCACACTTAGGGTATCTAAGACTAGATTATTCCGTGTCGTTATTTAAAGAAGCTCCCAGGACATACTATAAAGTGGTTGGCATTAGGAAAGGCATCTAGTTATAAGAGCTATGCTAAAGCTAACAATGGAGCTTGACATAGTCCTGTAGCTTACTGGATCCTGTCAAAAGCATCCAACCCATGCCAGCATGGAAAATGGATGAAGATGAGAATGATGATGATGGAACATTTAACTGCTACTTCAAGCAAGTTTCATGACTGCATACTGTTCCCACTCTTGCTTAAATGAGTTAGCTGTTCTTTTGAGTGAACAACTGAAACAATCATTCATCAAAACTCCTATCTGAAATACAGTCACATTACTGTATGAATGTACAAATGGAAAACTTATTTTCCACTGAGGTTGCAAATTATCCATAGATTATAACTGACATTAATGTACAATGCAAAACAATGTAGTTAATATTTAATCATGAACTTACCTGTTGCAGCCAGTAACATATCCATGAAAATGACAACAAAAAAAAGAGTAACCAAAGTGTTTTTTGCTGGATTCATCTTTTGGTATATAAACCTAAGAAAAATAAGGTCCATTTATTGAAGAAGCAGAAGCAGTATAACAAGGAATGGAAAGAGTAGGGACTAAAAGAGGAGTAGAAGGTAAGATAAAGGAGCTGCAGAAAAAGAAATGTTAAAGAAATGTAGAAAAAATATATAATGAAGAAATATGATTGAAACAATAGGTGTGAAAATGGAACAGGTTAATGACTAATATAAGAAAAAAAGTGAGCAGAAAAATAAATTGGAATGAATCTAGAGCAGGTAAAATGTCAGCATAGTAATAAAAGTAGAGAAGTAAATAAAATAAAAGAATGAAACACTACAGGAGGACTGAACTCTTTTTGGAGCTGTCACTGTTTGCTGAAGATCAGATTTAATTAAAATTAGCTTCTGTGCTAACATTTTCTTATTCTAGCTATGTGACTTAACCATAAATGATTTCAAAATTGAAGTAGTCACTCCTACCTAACTTCATCAGATTTAAGTAATAAGTTAGTGTTTTCCTCTCTACACTGGTTAATTCATGAGTATGTTGATTTTCAACAGAAAGAAGCAAATATTTAGATTTTGGCAGCGGCGTTATTCTTCTTGCTGGGGACTTTCGTCAAACCTTTTCTATTATCCCAAAAGGACACCAGCTGATGAATTAAACATTTGCCTAAAAAATTCTCATCTTTGGCGCTCTGTCCAATTGAGAATGTTAACCATAAACATGTGTTCCATTCTTTACCAGCAACATGATGACAATTCCTTTACTTCAAAGTTATTGGATGTTGGCAATAGGAGCTTACCACTCGACATAAATGGTTTGGCTGACATAAGTACCATCGGTAACTACGTCTCCAGCCCTGAGGAGCTATGCACAAAAGTTTACCCTAACCTCTCTACCAATTACATCAGTCATAAATGGATGTGTAAAAGAGTCATCTTAGCTCCAACAAATGCCACCATCCAAGCCCTAAACACATATCTGCTTCATCAACTTCCTATGCAAGAGCGATGCCATGCTTTGGTTGATTTAGTTACTGATCCAACTCACAAGAACCATCAGGATTGCCATCGCGAAAACTTAGCCTTAAACTTGGTTGCCCTATTATACTCTTGAGGAATTTGGAGCTTCCTCAGTTTTGCCATGGCACATATTTGGCTGTTAAGCAAATTTTGGATAACATTCTCGAAGCCACAATCATCACAAGAAAAGTTATTGGCGGGTCTGTTTTTATTCCCCGAGTTCTGCTTATTCCGACCGACTGTGTCTTTGTGATGAAAAGAGTCCAATTGCCCATTCGATTAAGCTTTGCTATGACCATTAACAAAGCCCAAGGTCAGTCACTAAAAGTGGTTGGATTGGACCTCAATACACCATGCTTTTCACACAGACAGCTGTACGTGGGGTGTTCCAGAGTTGGAAATTCGGCCAATCTCTTCTACTACACTCCCAAAAGATTGACAAAAAATGTGGTACACAAGGCAGCCCTCCAATAGTTCTTCCAATGAGTTGAAATCCTCTTCAGGTTGGCCCTTATTTACTCCTCACGATAGGATATGTTAATCTTCCAACAAATGCCTGTTGTTAAAGTCAAGCATATTTTCATTTCAATGCCCAGCTTCCCAGATGCCTTAGATAATTTCATATTGCAAATTTCAGATTGACTTCCTGTCCATAGAAATGTCGTATATGCTTTCTGTACCGATTCTTCAGCCATTCGGTCAATTAAACAGCATTCCGAACGATAATTTTCCATATTTTCACATTTTAATACCCGATATCAGCAAATAATAAATGTTCCTTTTGAATACCACTTATTTTTGATTTAATGTCTCAACTATGTCAAATAATCCTCAATTTTAAGCATAGACAGAAGCAGAATTACACTATTTTAGACTGAAGTTCTATCACGAACTTACACCGTCCAATGGACGGGGGCGTTTGCTAGTAATTGATACAGACAGATTAGTGCTCAGATCAGATCATACATGCAAAATCCGACATCAAATGACGGGAAACGTAATAACGATAAATAAGAGTTGGGTATAGAAAATGTAATGATCGAGCTAATGAAAATTGAATAAAATAAAATAGAATAAGTCTGCTTAATTATACTTGTACACAGATCTGTTTAATTTATGAATTTAATTATCAAATTTAGCAAGAATACTATTATAAGTTTCAACGTAAGACTAATATATAATAATTACAATCGATAACTTGTTAATCATTTATTATTTTTAACAGATAATAAATATATGAAAGTGATGCCCCAGCATGGCCACAGTTTACTGACAAGTAAAAGATAGATATTATTTTAATACTACGTATTGAATAGCGCCCCTAATCAGAAGGTGCCCAAATACCCATTTCATGCTCCCTCAAAATGCCTCTGAAATTAGTGTAATTTCGAAATTTTCTCAAGGAAGGAGAAAGACGTATAGTGGTAGTAGATTCAGCCCTAAAGATTCGGTACCCTTACCTGATGCTCCCAATATGCCATGGAAGGGGTAAGATCACTTAAACTTTAACCCTCTCCCGGCACAGTTGCAACGGACACCGAAATACACTAAATGTGTGTGTGTGTGTGTGTCACACACACACATACATGGTGGGGGAGGCACAATGACGAGTTTTTACTACATTTTTGACTGAGAAAAAATGCATTTTTTGGTAAATGTTCACTCCCTTACAAAGACCATATCAACTAAGCAAATGATCTTCTATAAATGCATTAAAAACACTGTAACATATTCAGAATGGTATTTCAGAAAACTATCTCTATTCTCTTTGAGCTTATAAAAGACAAATTTAGCTGATGAAAAGTTATACAAGATAAGGTAAATTTGCCTGTTCAATTCTCCAGAATTACATTTGAAGACAGACACATACACATCAATATTCATCCTTAGACAGCAGATAGTTTTCAAACAGATAGGGAGAAAATAGCGAGAAATCAGAAATTGTTCATTTTACCCTTGTTACTAATTTTGCTCTGCACCCACCCCCACACACATACATTATATATATATATATATATATATATATATATATATATATATATATATATATATATATATATATATATAAATGTAAAGTGTATGTGTGTCCGTTTATTCTTCTACTTGTTTTTGTTGTTAGACTGCAGCCACGCTGAAGCACATCCTTAAAGTGTTTAGTCAAACACATCAATCACGGGATCGCTTTTAAGTTTGTTACTTATTGCATTTGTCTCTTTTGCCAAACCAGTTTCGGAGACGTAAACAAAGCAAAACAGGTTGTCAAACGGGGAAGGTTAACAAATGCGCGAGCGCACACATACGCACACGACAGGCTTCCATATAGTTTTCGTCTACCAAAAATTACCCACTAGACATTGGTCGGACCAGAGTCAAAGTAGAAGACATTTGACAGGGTACCGCGCTTGTTGCATTACTGGACAGTAATGACAATGCCTTGCAGAAGAAGGTGGAAGGCTTCAGATATTGGAAAGTATGTGCTAAGTGGGTACTACTGTAGATGATAATCAAGCTGAAGAAGAGAAGAGTGGAAGCCTTCTTCGATCTGTAGAAAGCATTAAAAGCCAATGAGGGTACGTTTTTTGGTAAATTTTCAGATTAACACCCGCACGATTTTCACTAGGATGTTAGGGTTAGGGTTTTAGGGTCAGGGTTACGGTGTTAGGATCAGGGTTAGGTTTTAGGGTTAGGGTTAGAGAATTCCGTCCCTAACCGTAACCCTGACCGTAAAACCCTAACCCTAACACCCTAGTGAAAATTGTGTGGGTGTTAATCTGAAAATTTACCCGTTTTTTTTTTTTCCGATCAAGTGAAAGGGAATAAAACGTGGGTGTATCCGGAAACGAAGACCCATTCCTTGGAATGGCGCCATACATCTTCCCCCAGCAATCGACAAAGAAAGACATTGCGACTGTTTTGTTTTTGTTTGTTCTTTTTGGTGGAGAATAGGATGACAAGTGCGTCGGTCTCCTTGATTTTCTGTAATGTGGCTTCACCGTGAACAGTGAGTGGTGCATTGGAACATTCAAGATTCTTACTGAAGTTATTATGAGGAAGAGACTGAACAAGAATCTGAAAACGATCCTCATTCACCATGTTAATGCGCGACCAAACACATTTTCGGCAAACAAATGAGGCGATCGAGCCAACTGGACTTGTCAGTGATCATACTCCACTGTAAAACGCCATCGATTCCCACCTAGTCAGTCTAATGAAAGACGGTTTTGGGGGACACAAATCTGATGGACAGGGAAGGTAAAGAATACGCACACTTGGTGTTTAGGGTGTAAGGTTAGGGTTTCGGGTTAGGAATAGGATTTTTGTTACGCCGAAAACGAGTGGTGTACGTATAATTTACCTCCGCCCTGATGGACATTGACGAGGCGAAAGTATCTGAAGAGGTAGGTTTCGACTGTGCGCATTTGAATTTTTTCCAAGAGAATTCTAGTTGGGTTGAGTGATGGCGCAATGACACCGCTTGAGTTGGAGACTGTGTATTGAGGAAGAGTTATTCTACCAACAATAGCAATTAAACGACTTATATCAGTTAATTAAAAAAGTTATGCCCACTTTTGTATTACTTTCGGTGTAACCATCGCACACACGCATACATACACTATACATACATGATGAAAATCATAATTTTAATACTAGTTACCAAAAAAAACTTTCAATTATCACAATGGCAAATCTTTCGCCTAAAATTATGAAAAATAAAAATCTACCATTTAAAACAATGTTTACAACTCACGTGAATAGGATATTTTTTCTTTCTCTTCTTTAAATTTTCTTTCCTTTCTTCTTTTAGAATCCCCGATCTGCAAAAGGACCTAATCCAGGTAATAAGTCAATACGTACTGACAGAATAATTGCTAACCACCCACTCTCTCTACCTACCACCCCCACTTCAAAAAAATGTATACATCACACAAGTTTGTCACATCCGGTCCCTTCCTTTGGACGCATCCGGATTGCTTTCCTACGAGGACATAGCTAACATACTATACAAAGGAGTTATTTATTTCCGCATCATTTGACAATAAACTATCAATCCTCTTCTTTTCCCTCTCAGAATGAATACACAATATCTTATGTTTGTTTCGTTATGGAAAACATTTTTACGTCAAACTGAACTTCCTGACACATTTCACAAAACATGCAAATTGAAATTAAAAAAAGAAACATGTTACATTTTCTATGAATGGTAATCTAAAAAAGGAAATGAAATAAAATGTATTTATAGTACATCGTTTATTGACTTTAATTATCTTCTTGCGAGTATAATAAATAGTTGTCTCCGGGGAGGAAAGAGCGCTGGTTATAACCCATTATTTCTTCAGAAAGAAACAAGTTATCCTCAAATCGGAGACCTGGTCTAAACGCTTGCAGCAGAGTGAACTCCGACAAAGTCACCTAAGGGCCAGACGGTGGTGTTAAATCGAGGGACTGATTAAGCCTACCACCCAAGAACTCAGAATGTATAGAGCGACTAGCGTAGCTAGAGTGTCTATTGCCCTGGATGGCCCTTCAGTTTACCCCACAAAAAATACATATTGCTTACAGCGGACCCAAGAGTAGTTCCGCCCGGGGCGTACCTCGCCCTTTAGCTAAGACAAATACCGCTAGATATATCGCCTAACGCTCTAATAATTCCTCAGATCCAACACGCTGGACCTTTGTACTCTGCCAATTCATCATCTAAAATGTATCGTACTAATTGGCTTTATACATATATGCATGCAAATGCTTGACTAAGACATTTTACTAGACACCCCTTCAATGGAAAACGAACACCAAAACATATAGCAGCACAACATGAGGAAAATGGGTCCTTCTTTCTCCATTCTAAAACCGTGAAAACAATTAGACCTCGCACTTACGACGAAACATGCTTTAGTATTTCCGCTCCACATCTACCTTTCACATATTATCCATTTATCCAACTTTTATGAAATAGTTTTCTTGAGTTAACATTCACATAATTATAGATTTATGATCCTCCATGGTAACGATAAGTTGTGTGCGGAGTTGGGTTGCAGGAGTAGCACTGACGATTCTGTTTTTATGTGGTGTATATTGCAAACTAAACAACCACATAAAGCAGCGTTACGAGAATTTTCGTCAATAGGAGAAATTTCGCACGTTAAGTTTGAACTCGCCTACTAATAAAATCTCAAGCCCATACCAAGAAAGCATTTTAAACACTAAGACCAAAACGTAATTTAATATAAAATGCATATTATATTACTTCAACTTAGAAGAACTTAACTATCTCCAAGCTATACTCATGAGTTGAATACTGCTTTGCAAGCTATCGAAATACTCGTGAGTTCAATGTTTTCTTGCTGCAGTAATTTTTTCCTGACATAGTGTACGTACTTATAGCTACGTGCCCTGGTCCATTTGAAAGAAAAGTGTCTTGCACGAACAAAGAAAGCAACGCTCATGATATAGTACGAACTACGATATTCATTCATGTGATGCTTCTCATTATCTGTTTTACTCTCCTCCAAGTCACACCACAAAGTGAGAAGACTCTACGAGGATCTTTTGTTTGGCTCAGATTTTTTGAAATTTTAAAATTAAGTGAAAATTTTTCATATTTGGTATACTGGTGTAAATTTTCACGCTAAATCTCATGCTATTCACTAGTACCAGAAAAGTTTTAGAAAACTGTCAGAGGTTCAAAGTTTGATTAATTTTACCCAGTAAGAAAACCAGATTTGGAAGCTAGCGTCTTCTGCATGATAGCTGTCTATGACATTAAACAAAACGTTGAATTACGAAAAAACAAAACAAAAAAAAACGTTAAATTACAAAAAGCAAACTGTAGTTCAGTTCATGTAAATAATGCATATTGTGTAGCGAAAATTCAAAAACAAAAGTTTGCGATGCACTCTAGGAGTTTGTCAAGCAAATTACAATTTTCGTATCTCCTGCACCACATACTCGAAGAGATAAGAGTCAACTATAGAATGGTGAGTGCCACAGCGTCGTTTATTACTTCGTTTTACAGAGGCCCTTGTGCTTTCCACTTGTTGTGTGTGGGTATTTACGTTTTCAGAAATCAGTTTCGACTCGACTGTTTCGTTTATCTCAACAAACTTCACTTGGCAGACTTTATCTTGACTTGTTACTATGGAAACAAGTATGTCTATGGCTTTCGATTGACTAAAGCAGACTATACCTTGGCTTGTTATTACGGAAACAGGTACCAATGTCTATGGCTAAAATTACCCCAAATTTACAAACTTTAAAAGCTATTAACTTTTTATTTATTAACTTGTAGTAAAAATGAAGTTCATGTCAATGATTATTTTGCAAAACTACATCAATACACCAAACTTGAAATCATTTGGAACAAAATTAGAGGAATTGGAAAGTGTGAACCAAACAGAAAAGATCCATCTTAGATCTGTTCTGAGTTGATTTGGATCACAAGAACAATTGTTGATAAAGTCTTTCAAATAGACAAAATATCTGCTAAGTTTCTAAAAAAGATTCTGTAGCTTATTTCCTTTAACTCCCCCCAGATTAATACTGATCGAACAAACTTATGACACTTATGCAATCGGTCAAACTTTGTCCAAACCAGCAGTTTAGTCGTGACTGTCCTATCTTTTTTCTAGTTTTTGTGTAATGTATCCAAGATTGCATTTATTAAGATAATAGTGTGTGGTTTGTGGGAGATTGGGCTGCTGTTTTAACAGTTTGGGCTATTGTGTAAGTGACACTCTCAAGAGGACTGAGTCATTATACTATATTTCCACCAAGAACTAGAAATTATAAATAGAAAACTGAAACATTCATTTATGTGAATTTCCTCTTGGTTAGTTGATAATGAAATGGCAATACAATCAAACAAAATGTGAATAAATCCTATTTGAAAGGAAGAGATTGTAAGAGATCGTTTCTTGGATTCGCAGGCAAGAATCGAAACCTTATTCTCCTACATCTTTTTCTTTTTTTTTTTCTTTTTTATCTGACATTGGTACTCGGATATTTATGCGGTCATCTGTCAAAGTTATCTTGATTCCTTAGCTTGAGCTCATTTTGAAGTTATGATGAGTAAGGCATATTCATTCCTCGTTTAGATGGTCATGTGCCAGTTGGAAAAGAGAAAGACACAACCGAGTAGAATGTTTGAGAGAAGAGGTTTTATTGATATGCTAACTTGTGTGTGTGTGCGTCATGTATACAGAATAAATGACGGGCCGTCATGAGAACAAAGTGTTCGTGAGTATAGGCATGGGTGTATGCGTGTGTTGCATATAAGAATAACAATGAAGAAAGAGACAGTGAAAAAGTCTATAATGAGAAGTTAGACGAATGTTCATAGACACAAGAATGAGAGATACCAATTGGTATTCAATTGAACACGGTAATTGAAATACTGTATAAAGAAGTTGCGGCGATGATGCAGAGCCGGAGTTGCGGTACATGTACGAAGTTGTGGCTGTAATGCTGCTACCTGGGTCACTTGTACAGGAGTTCTCGCAGGTTGTATATGTTAACCATGGTGAAGTAATTCACAAACAGTGCTATGTTGGAACCTGTGCAGTGTTGCTTGAGCTGTGTACGTAGAGAAATTATGTTGACGACGTTAAGAAGATGATGGTGGCGACGAAGACGGAGATTGCCTTCATGCTGTTGGACGGGTCGTCTGGTGTTGTCGCTGGAACTGCCTGTGTCTTATGTGGTCAGTGACTAAACCTTAAAAGGTCTGGAACCAAAGACCTCGAGACGAGGAGAAGGTGAGTTTTCATAAGGAACAGTAAGCTCAAACGGGATTGAGAACAGGCTGTCTCACGTGATCTTATTTAGAGGCTCCGGATCTTTCTGAATTGACGGACACCACTTTTCGTTTGTGTTTTATGTAGTGTTTTTGGTACCGAAACACTTTCAAACTTCGTATACTTGTATATTTTGTGTTATAGAACAGATAAAAATTTTGTATTCGAAGTTATTTCATGTAAAAAATGTTTGTATTTCGGTAATTTCAACCAATCACTGACGTCTATTGAGGTGAAAACAATTACTGCCGTGGAATGTAAACAACATGTTCTAACGGTATCATGGGATCTTTTCCCCTGAATAAAATTAGTGCCGTTCTTTGTCAACAACAACTATCCGTGGTACTGTTATTTATGACATCGTTCGTGCGTTTGTACTGGTTTTAACTTTAGGGTGTAGTGGCGCGAAATTATAGGCCACCATTGAAGAAGTACTATTCTGCGCATGCGCAGAGGACTGCACCACCGGAAGCCCCTCGAGTTGCGCATGCGTAGTAAAACTCGTACTTATAGAGAGAGTTTCACTTTGTTAAGCGAGTTGAGCTGAGACCTACGTAGCAACACCTCGCTCCTCCACGAAGCCCTTAACCTTCCATTACCAAACTACAACCTAATCAGCGGCTGCTAAGCAGAATGACAGTAATTGTGAAACCAAGCATAATAGTCATAAATAAAACCGTTTTAATATGTTGTTAATTGTTCTAATGTCTCTTCATATATTAATGCTGTTGAAAGGTGATAGAGAGAGACTAAAGTCTCTATGACAACCAACTATCAAACTTTTTACAAGGGTTTTAGGGTTAGGGTTCGTGTTTTAGAGTTAGGGTTAGTTGTAGGGTTAGGCTTATGATTATTTTTGCCATAACCTCATTCATAACCGTAACCCTAACCCTAACCCTAAAACCCTATAACTCATAACCCTAAGCCTAAAACCCTATAACTCATAACCCCAACCCTAACCCTAACTCTAAAACCCGAACCCTAACCCTAAAACCGTAAACCCTTACTAGGGAATAACGATCTTGACACCGGCAAAAATGATTGTTTACAAAAACAGCAGTAACTGTATTCAGCTGAATAGACGTCAGTGATTGGTTGAAATTACAGAAATACGACAACTTTAACATGAAATAACTTGCGATGTACAATTTTTTGTTAAGAAGAATAAGAGAAAAAGTTGTTTTATATGACACATTCTACCAGTATCCCAAGTTTGAAAGTGTTTCGTTAAGAAAACAAGTGGTTCCCGTCAATTCAGAAAGATCCGAGGCTCCGACTGGTTATACGCTGCATATTAGCGCGATAGAGTAAGAGGCAAATTGCGCCAATACCATCCAATCAGAGTAGTTGACACAACGGGGTCCAAATAGCGGCCAAAGGCTAGTTGTTATCTGCTGCGTTCGAATGCTCGTATATATAATAAAGGGGGAAGGTATTTCACTCGAGTGTACGCTACATATATATTATATATCACGTCGATGATATTTTCAACCGAGCCATTAAAACTTTATCTGTGAAAGTACTTCAATTCTGTATATGTACATACATTTGCTCGATTGTTGACATTTATCAATGGTTTCTTCTATTGTTTTGATATACCATGTTCTATCATTAATATGACTGTCAGCGTTTTTGACACGGGTATGCTAGTTTGTAAAATAAATACCTATCATTTTATTGGCAAGTGAAATATAAATAAATGTTTAAAATGAATAAAAGCATAGCGTTCATTATTACACATCGAAAAATGCATACTATATGCTTGATGCAAGAAATAAACACCAGAGAAGCTTGCCCCAAGCAAGAACTGCATTGAGCTACATAACGATGATGCTGCAAGCTTTATTTTTTTTTTCTTGATTTGATTAAACAATGCAACTAAAGCAGTTACATTGTTGGTAGACGTTCTTTATGTTTAGCAGGAGTCTCAGAATCACAAGCGTTTCACCGCTTTGCCAGTGCACTTCGCCTGATTTGGGTAGTCAGGGCCGTATTAGCCTTCACCAGCAGAATGGTTCCATCTGCAGTCTCTTGTTAACTACAACCACCTTGATCCGGTCTCAATTATTAAGGCTATTATGTTTTACCTTAAGAGAAAAATGTAGTCCTGGATATACAAAAGCATGATGGTCATATCTGAATCTTTAATTATGTATCTGCTCAGTTGGAATTAAATAACAGTAATATCCCATTACTAATATGATGAAACGGTGTATTCGAGTGATATTCTGTGTCAGTAAACGCTAATGGAAATAGTTCAAACAATGGGCTGTTTTATGTAGTGACAAAAACGAGAAGTTTAACATTTCAGGCGGCAATACTTTATCGGAGAGAGAAAATATTAACTGATATTGAAGGATAAATAGATTATAATTAGTGAGAGGGAGTGATAAAGAAGGGAAAGAAAAATAACAATTTTTAGTGGAGCGGCAATGGTCAGAGTGATGAGAAACTAAAAGAAACGCTGACAGATTTGAAAATGTTGAATGGAGGAGGTAATGACAAGGAAACACAGTAAAGGTATCATCTTTACCATTCATCGTCCTTATTTTACATCTGTTTTTACGTGTTACATGGGTTGGACGGATCCTTTTCTAGTACGTTCTTGCCGCCTTTGTCATCGCGTGGTTGTAAAAATCACTCTTTATCACTTCTTTCCTTGTCTGCCTTTTCGTCAAATTCCTTCTCATTTGATTTTTTTCACAGCTCATTTGTGCTCTATCATTCATGCAGGTAACATTACACACTCAGCAGAGTGTGCTCACTTCATTTCATTCCACCCATTGCACATCTTTCGCATTTAGTAGCTATGTTTCGCTACCATGCAACATCATAAACATTAGACAACTTACTCATCTTTTTGCAAGAGCATCTTTGCTGAAAGCAGAGTTAATATTATCTTCGACTTTTTCCTCTCTATCCTGACTACTCTTCTTTCAGAATACCTACCACCACAGCTTATTATATCACCTAGAAAGCAGAAATTTACTACTTTTAAGAAATAGTACATATATTTAAATGAACTCGTTTCATAATGCTTTTACTATTAACTGTTTCTGTACGTCTACTACATAAGAAGTCTTCCCTGCCAGCTTGCTGGCGATTCTACTCCTTTTCTGCATATTGACTATGGCGACTTCCCAAGATGGCAGGAAAGTTTTCTCTTCTTTATCGTCAACTTAAACTATCGCATTTACTACGTTTATTTTAAGGCATCTCCATCCTAAGCTTTACTTTCATGTTTGGAATTTCATCTCCAATTCTTCGGTAATTTCAGCTATGGGAATTAGGTCATCTGCATGCAATAGTTCTGTAATATACGACCGTGCGAACCAAAGGAGAATGGTGACGTGCGGGAGAAACAGGCTCCTTTAAACGCGTCGCACGGTCGCTACAAAAACGTATAATATGACATATGAAGGCTCGCGTGAGATGATGCGAGCAAGTGCCAGTAAAGGAACAAGAAGTCGTGGCCAAGGAGCAGAGCTGTAGTGTCACATGCTGTGTGGAAGTTGAGCGTCGATGCTGTAGACCGGTTACTTGGTACAGAAGGTTCTCGCATGGTTGTTCTGACTGTTATCTTCGTGGTGGAAACAATCCACTCGAACAGTGCAGAGATGAAATCGCTGTCGTTGTTGGTGTGTACTCTGGTGGTGGTACTGGCGACGGAACTGTAGTATACAGTAGATTGGTGGTGTTGACGTCGTCGCTGGAAACTGGCTAGAGCTGTGTTCTGTGTCTGGTCTACGACTAGACCTGAAAAGGTCTGAGGTCGCGACAAACTGTTATTTATAGATGAAATAGGGCTCACCGGAAACGCAGAAAAACTCTCTCATGTGACCTTATCTGAAGGACACGATTGGACGGTATGCACCCTGGTGCGAAACAGAACTGGTGACAATTGCCGCGCAAATAAGAACCAATCAGAGTGATGGACACAAGGGGTCCAAGCGGCCGAAAGCTAGATGTTAGCCGCTTCGTTATCATTTGTAAATGAATGCCCGAGAGAGAGGTTTCACTACAGTTCCTATGGCCGGGAGGTGGTGAGGCCCTTAAACTCCTGTTACGGCGAGGAGAATAATAATAAACAGGAAGGGGCTAAAAACTGAACCCTGTTGGACATCTACCTGCATGCTAAATTTCTCGCTGAAACCGTAGCTAACTCTCACCTTGAAGAAAGCATTTCCTTATATAACTTGTTAGGTTAGCCAAGATAACTAGGTAGAAATGAGAAGCAGAGGTAAGAAGTTGTGTTCATAAACGTGAATCACCGAATAGTTAATGTTTTATATTTTCATACATTTATTTCTGAGAAGACAAGGGCGCGCCGCCATGTCAAAATCTCTATACGTTCTCGAATCAAATTCCTAGTTATATTGGGTTGGTAACCAAGTGCCCGCCGTTATTCTAAATTTTGGAATTTACTGCGTTTTTAAATTTTGGAATCTATTTTGTTTCTTTTCTAGTTAATTTTAGTTAATTTTTGTTTATTTTCAGATCATTAAAATGGAATGTCACTTGATGGTATTGCCCCCTTTACTACTGGTTAAGTACGCGAGAAACTACTGTGTGTTATACTTTGCTGGGTTCAGCGATACATGTCTGTCTCACTTCCTGGTGAATATGAAGTCTATTTGGCTCGCGTGTTTGTCTGATAAATAGTAAGTAATCAGGAAGCTGGTCAGTTACTGAAGTGAACAGCGCGAATGAATAAGGTCATTCGCGTCAAAGAACTCGCGAACGCGCGCATACGTATGTGAGTTCTGTGACGCAAACGACCTGACTGACATATATGCGCGAGCGCATATATGTAAGTATACTCCACCCAACACACATACATACATACATACATATTTATTTATTTAATACGTTTGCTTACTCAAACAAGGAAAGTAACTGTAGTGCTCTCCGGTGCAGTAACTGTCGGAGAAGAAGACATTTCCTAATAGGCCGTGTGAGAGTACCTCTGCAAGTCGTAGTACTACAAACTGTTAATATAGTTTCATTTCAAGCAGATTTGTGTCTCATTTTCATTTGGTATTTCGTTAATTCTTATAATGTCCCCTCACAGATCAATATTTTCATCCTGAATGATCTACATTTATTGCTATTGACACCTAAATCTACGCCATCTTTTACTTGTTTCAGTCATTAGACTGTAACACTTCGACCGTGCGAACCAAAGGAGATGGCGACGTAGACGGAAAAGGCTCCTTTTTACCATGTCGCACGGTCGAACACAAAATAAGATATATAAGATAGAAGGCTCGTCGTGAGAGATACGAGCCATAGTGCCAGTAAAAGAACTTAGGACAGACAACCGTTATGATTTATAATGAGAGTAAGTTTATTAACATAGTGAAACTGTTTGTGTCTGTGTGCGTGCATGCGACATATATAAATAACACAGTAGATAAGTCAGGCCTTCGTGTACAAGAGAATGTATACAACAATGTGAAGTGACGGACAGTCATATAAGCAATAGTGTGTGTACAATATGTGAGAGTATAAATGTGCGTGTGAATGAGAGGAACACAGAACATAGGAGTGTCTGTAACATAGACTACAAGTCTCAAACACTGAGATAGAGAAATACCAGTTCGTATTAGAGTTACACAAGGAGATAGAATATTCATACGCAGGAAGTTGTGGCCAAGTAGTAGAGCTGTGGTATCACAATATGTGTGTTGAGCGTCGAATGCTGTGACCGTTTACCTGATACGGAATATTCTCGCTGGCTAGTTCTGACTGTTGCTCGTGGTGGAAACAATCCACTCAAACAGTGTCGATATAAAACCGAGTGTGTTGATATTGGTGTGTACCTGGTGGTGGGGTTGCTGGCGCACGACATTGTGGTAGACAGTACATAGGTGGTGAAGACCTCGGCGCTGGAACTGGCTGTAGCTGTGTTCTGTATGTGTGGTCAGCGACCAGACCTGTGAGAGATCTGGAATCGAAGACGACTACCGTCGTTGGATCGGCTTATTTATAGCTGAAATAGGGCTCACCGGAAACCCAGAAAAACTCTCTCTCACATGACTCTATCCTAAGGCCACGATTGGACGTAATGTCCCCTTAGCAAGCAGAACATGGGGACAATTGCCACGCAAATAAGAATCAATCAGGATGGTGGACAGAAGGGTCCAAGGCAGCCTAAGGCTAGATGTAAGCAGCTTCGTTATCATTTATGATTGAATGCCCGAGAGAGAGGTTTCACTACAAGACTGTGGTCACGCTGGGGCACTGCTTTGAAGAATTACACACCAACACCAGTTGTCAAGCGGTGTGACGTGGGACAAACAGACACAATGACACACACACACACACACACACACACAAACAAACACACACATTGTGTGTGTATGTGTGTGTGTGTGCATATGACGGGCTTCTTTCTGTTTCCGTTTACCAAAGCCACTCACAAGCCTCTGGTCAGCTCAAGGATATAGTAGAAGACACTTTCTCAAGGTGCCACGCAGTGGGACTGAACCCAAAGCCATGTGGTTGAGAAGCAAACTGCAGTCATAGATATTTAATCCTTAAACGATGGACATCATCAATTGATATATCTTCAGAGAACACAGAACATAATCGCTCCATCAAATGAAATTGAGTATTTTATGGCACTTTTCGAAAATGAGATTGTAAATTTTATTGTGCAGGTGACTAACAATTGTATTTATTAAGGTAAAATTCTGGTTTAACCCCTCATAGCTTTTATATTTTTTGTAATTTTCCGAAAATTTTTGCAAATTTGTGTTTTACACACTGGAATTCATACTTTTATGCAAAAAACTTTGTGTGTAATTTAGCTGTTATTTTTAGTACATCTCACGACCATCCTCGTTTTTTTTTTTTTGTCACACTGATAGCTATTGATGTTTTTCAATATTTTTCTCTCCATAAACACATGTAATGGAATGGTGATGCATCAAATGTGATCCATTGCTGGGATTAAAGCAAGAAGTTATTACTATCTGTAGTTTAAACTCTGATTTTTAAAAAATGAATTCGATAAAGAATGGAAGGTTTAGGATTTAAGGAGTGGGATGGTGAGTTATTAAAAAAATTAAAAAGCTTTATATATATATATATATATATATATATATATATATACAAAAATACAAAACAGCTGATAGTTAGCAAAGTGGGACACACATAAGAAAGAAGAAAGCAAAGGATCACTGATGAGGTCACAATCGTTTGCCAGTGCCCCCGGACTGGCTCATGTGCGGGCGACACATGATATCTTTCATGCGAGATCGCTGCCAGTGCCCATGGACTGCCTCTTGTGCGGGTGACACATGAAATCTTTCGAGCGGGATCGTTGCCAGTGCCCCTGGACTGGGTCATGTGCGGGCGACACATGATATCTCTCGAGCGAGATCGTTGCCAGTGTCCCTGGACTGGCTCTTGTGCGGGCGACACATGAAATCTTTCGAGCGAGATCGTTGCCGGTGCCCCTGGGCTGGCTCGTGTGCGGGTGACACATGAGGTTTTTTCGAGCGAGATCGTTGCCGGTGCCCCTGGACTGGCTCATGTGCGGGCAACACATGAAATCTTTCGAGCGAGATCGTTGCCAGTGACCCTGGACTGGCTCTTGTGCGGGTGACACATGAAATGTTTTGAGCGGGATCGTTGCCAGTGCCCCTGGACTGGCTCATGTGCGGGTGACACATGAAATCTTTCGAGCGAGATCGTTGCCGGTGCCCCTGGGCCGGCTCTTGTGCGGGTGACACATGGGGTTTTTCGAGCGAGATCGTTGCCGGTACCCCTGGGCTGGCTCTAGTGCGGGTGACACATGAAATGCCTTGAGCGAGACGGGATTGTTGCCAGTGCCCCTGGACTGGCTCATGTGCGGGCGACACATGAAGTCTTTCGAGCGGGATCGTTGCCAGTGCTCCTGGATTGGCTCATGTGCGGGCGACACATGAAATCTTCCGAGCGGGATCGTTGCCGGTGCCCCTGGGCTGGCTCTTGTGCGGGTGACACATGAGGTTTTTCGAGCGAGATCGTTGCCAGTGCCCCTGGACTGGCTCTTGTGCTGGTGACACATGAAATTTCTTCGAGCGAGATCGTTGCCGGTGCCCCTGAACTGGCTCTTGTGTGGGGTTGTTGTGGGATTTTCGAGCGGGATCGTTGCTGCTGCCCCTGGGCTGGCTCTTGTGCGGGTGACACATGAGGTTTCTCGAGCGAGATGAGCGTGGCCTTTGCCAGTACCGCCTGACTGGCCTTCGTGCGGGTGACACGTAAAAGCACCCACTACACTCTCTGAGTGGTTGGCTTTAGGAAGGGCATCCAGCTGTAGAAACACTGCCAAATCAGATTGGAGCCTGGTGTAGCCATCTGGTTTCACCAGTCCTCACTCAAATCGTCCAACCCATGCTAGCATGGAAAGCGGAAGTTAAACGACGACGACAATACGTACAGACATATATATATATATATATATATATATGTATATATATATATATATATATATATATATATATATATATATATATATATATATATACCGCCTGACTGGCCTTTGTAGGGTTTTCGAGTGAGATCGTTGCCAGTGCCCCTGGACTGGCTCTTGTGCGGGTGGCACATAAAAGACACCATTTCGCGCGTGGCCGTTTTCGTGCGGGTGACACGTAAAAGCACCCACTACACTCTCTGAGTCGTTGGCGTTAGGAAGGGCATCCAGCTGTAGAAACTCTGCCAAATTAGATTGGAGCCTGGTGTTGCCATCCTGTTTCACCAGTCCTCAGTCAAATCGTCCAACCCATGCTAGCATGGAAGGCGGACGTTAAACGATGAACAAATGGACGAACGTGTGAATTCTCGCATGTTGAACACAAATCTGCAAAAATTTTCTGGAAATTCCAAAATATAAAAATGTTACAAGGGGTTACATGGGGGTGCTTAAACCAGAATTCTGCCCTTATTTAATGTGAAAGTATAATAATTACCCATAAGAAAATGAGATGTTTTATATTTTTGCCTGTTTGGAGCACATTCATGCGATCTCTTCTCATCGTTTGTGGGTTAAGCCACAATTAACCTAGTTTATTTATGAACTCCATACACTACCACTACACAATCCAATGTGTACTTTTTGTAGCATCCTACAAAAGATAAAGATAAAGAGGCAAAGACTACTATGCTATCAATACAATTGACGGAAAGAGTCTTAAGAGCATACATCCTTATATGGTTGCATGACTTGGAACATCAACAAACAAGAGCAAAAGCTTATCAATGCTGCTGAGATGTGGAAGCTGAAGGTATCATACATCAGACAGGGTGACTGACAAGTGTGAAAGATAAGCAGAAACCACTAGAAAACTTCCTAACAAGATAAAGAAGTTCATGAGAAGACAAACAAAGCTTGGTGCCAGCTGAAGAACTGAAAAGAAGGAATTAGGGAAACAAAGTGTTCCTTAGTTTTAGCAGATTGACTCAATAACATGCTGAGTCATGCATAAAGCAGGAAGGTGTGTATGTGTGTGGGGGGTGAAATCCAATGATTGCTGACATCAAACATTCAAAATGTCATCATTATTTAATGTCCATTTTCCATGCTGGTGTGGGCTGGGTGGCTTGACACAATCAAACTGGTTCAAGGAGTGCATTGTGTGTCAACTTGTTAATGTATTGGTAGCTATTTCTAACAATTCAGCCAATTGTTAAGCTTTCTTATTAGCTTAACAGTTGACTCTTGTGTGTGAAATGTAAATAAAAATAATACTACTCTTCACTCGGTTGAAGCCTTGATTGTTCGATGATGTCTTTTCACGATCCCATTTCCACTCAGCCTGCACGCTGCTCTGAAGTGGTGCACATTCCACTTATTAAGCATCTCCTTCAGTGTCTCCAAATGAAATACAGTGCCGTTGTCCATCAGTAATTCATCCATAGAGCCCCGCTCCAGGAATATCTCGTTCAGGATATGTGCAATCTTGTCTGCAGTACTTGTCTTCAATTCCCTCCAAATGGCCATCCAACTTGGCCCACAGTCGACCGCTGAGAGATACATCCCCTGCCAGTAGTGTATCACACTCACTGCCAATCGTCTCCAGTTGTGCTCTACGAGATGTTTCCCTGCTCACGCACACCCAGAGCAGAGTTGATGGATTGATACACCACAATTCCCAGCCACCATTTGGATGCTCTACCTAGTGATGTTGGTGTCAACCCTCTGGCAAGATACAGGGTGCTATCCACGCCCATATGATGCATGGCATGCAGTCTCCTTAGTTCCAAATCACTTAACTGACACTTAACCATCCCCTGCTTCAAATCTTCTGGCTCCGCCAACCAGGCCTTTTTCATCCTGGTTAGAATGTCTGCCTTGTTTCTTTCAGAAGGCATAAAAACCACACTCGGTTTCAAGCCAAATTCTGCAGCTAGTTCTCTTAGAATCCCTTGGCAACACTTTACTAACATATCTGCCACTACTTTAGTTTAAACCTTCTTTTTGTCAGTGATCACTGATCCTACCCAGCCAAGCATAGTGGCCAAATCGGTTCAAATTTCAATGGAGAACAGCCCCCATTTCAGGGCCAAACTCACCCCCTTCAGCACTGCGTTCAACTCAGCCACGTTGATGTGGTTGTAATTGTCAGCTTTCTGAAGCCAGACTGCATTCTCCACTGTGACGTCTCCAATTTCCAGTACAACTCCTATCCCTATGCTGCTAGCATCACACCATACAATCCCATTCTCCCTGCTGACACTGGTGCCCAGTTCCGGGATCTCATTCCCCCTCTGAAACACCAATGAGCCTGTTCTATCTCTTTGAAACTTCAGCTTCAGTTGGCCCCTTCCAACCATTTGCTCTGGTGGCCTCACAATCAGCCTGAACTTCTTGAGGTGACATACAATCTCTGTGGCAGACACTACAGTCTTGTCTACCAAGATGTCATCTACATAGGAATTGGTGGCCCTTCTTATCTTGTCCACCTTTCCCAGAATAGACTTAAGCACTGTTGCCATGATCTTTGGCGTGGAATTTAGCCCAAAACCCAGCCTAGTCAAACAGTATGTCTGACCCGTGTATCGCACTAGCTGATACTGCGACAATTTCTTGCTCACATGGAGCTGCAAATATGCTGACTTCAAGTCGACAATCATCGCTTCCCTCATCATCTGTCTCCACTCATGCAGCATTTCACTGCAGACATTAGTTGCCATGCCACCTGTGTGGCATGATACATGGTCATTCATTTCCCAAAAGTCCAGTACTGGCCTGACTTTGCCCTTTCTTGAGTGCACTACTGCCATTAGTGGTAGCACGCTGCTCACCACCTCCTCCTTGCACAGGATAATGATGCCCTCTCTAATCCACCTCTCTATCTCTTCTTCAAATTCACTCTTGGCATGTCTCTTCAAAGTATGCTGGTAGCAGCTCAGCTTGTTCCTCAGCATTGGGGGCTCCCCTTTCCAGTGCCATTCTACTGTCCGCTGCTGACCGTCAAACAGCGCCCCAAAATTTTTGTTCTCAATGGTGTAATCAGTACAGTCCCTCATGAATCTCTGCTCCTTCTCATGTTGCTGACTTATGGCATGTGACGCCCCTGCACTATAAAAGAAACCACCCTCCACCAACACTGAAGGCAGTTGATTGCATCCATCTCCATCACTATATCAATTCCATCTATTGCATCGTCAGTCACAATCACCTGCAGCCTCAGTGTCATGCCTCACACCACTATCTTCATGTCACTGCTACCCTTACATCCAATCTTGCTGCTGTTGACCAGCTGAACACTACTCGTCATCTTCCATTTTTTCTTCACCCTCAGGGTCACAAGAGATGTAGTATAGCTCGTATCTACGAGGGCCTTGAATGCCTTTACCCCAACCGAGACTTCCACTATGGGCAGCGACTGTACAAGCACCTCTATTCCCTCATGGGGCAAGTTTCAGAGGCAGCAACTTCCCCGTGGCCTTTTTCCTGGCTGCAATTTCAAGCAGTATGCCCAGTCTGCCTGTACTGGTAGCAAACAGGTCCGGGCTTCATGTCCGCACAATCCATCACCATGTGCAGCCCCTGGCACTTAAAGCACCGGCCTGTAAACAATTGCTGTTGCTCCATGGCAGTTTTCTTCTCCACATTTTTTATCGGTCGCTGTACCATGCTGTGGGCTTCCACAGCTGCTATCACCACTGTCTTCAGCCCAGTGTTTTGTGTTGACATGCAGGCTTGAATGATGATCTTGCTCATCACCATTTTATTGCTGCCTGGCAGTTGTTGCAGTTGCATCAATATATCATCAGGAAAGCCATTTTCAAAGGCCAGTTGTGCCACTTTCTCTAGACCCTCTCTGGCAAAGCTGGGCAGTCTGGCCAGTCTCTGAACTTCCGTGGCATACTCATCAACCTGTTCCCCTGTCCACCTGACCATTCCCAGCTTAGCAAATGCGACATACATCCCCTCCATATATGCTTCCCTCAAGCGCTGCTTGATCTTCGTTGCACTCAGTTGGTCTTCTTTGTCCATCTCGAGGTACAGTGCCAGCATGCTTCCCTCCAGGTACAGGGCCATGAGACTTGCTACATTGTTGACGCATTGTAGTCTGACCACTACTTTGATCATACAGATCCAGGCCACTACATCTCCTTCACCATAGAAAGGTCTAATGGCAATGCTGCTGATCCTTATCTTTGCTGCCATCACATGGAAGGGGATAACAACAATGGAGAAATATACTTTTACGCAATTGTTGAAATAGCTTGTTGTGCGAAGGAACTGTAATGCAGGGAAATAAGAAACAGTTCACCTACCTTCTCATTGTTTTGCCATCCTGCTGTACTCAATCCAAAACTCATGCCCAGCCTGAGCACCTAGCAATAGCAGCTACCAGTACCTGTTCCTATCAGTTCACTTGCCTCACATCCATTCGTCATGAGCACCCAAGGCAAAAGAGGATGACCCTGGTCTTCCTTCCTTCACCCTCCCTTTTCTGGTCAAGCCCCTTGACCGTTGACATCACAGCCCTTTCTTTCCGGTCCATTTCATCCCTACACCAATTTTTGTCAGGGTTTCCCTTGCTTTTTTTCTCATGCATTGCAAAACAAGGAAGGGAAGCTGTTTTAAAGAAGAATTTTTTTAATTCATGTCCTTTAAATGTTGGTATCTCTACCCACACACACTCTCCCTCTCACTCACTCACACACACACACACACACACACACACACACACACACACACACACACACACATCATGCTTTTAGAACAGCAATGACCAGAAAAATGATTTTTTGTCTTTTTCATAATTTTCTGTCATTTTATCTTATTCTACATTCTGAAACATATGTAACTCACATTAAAAGATTAAAAATCTTACTCCACACTTTCCTCCTTCATTGTACTTTCACAATGAAGGAAAAGTCAAACACTGCAAGTGGATGTGTGAAATCTGAATTTTGAAAAATTGTATGTATACAGTGACATTTTCAGTCATTTATTCAAACTTACTCTGCTAACTCATCAAATTCAATTATTTGAAATAGATGGGTTTTGAGATTTAAATTCTTGTGTATAAGGGGCCCACCAAACTTGAAGTGCCCCAGGCCCCCCATGGTTTAAATCCAGTCCTGCAACCAACTAACTGACCTACCTACCTACCTACCAACATACATATGTCTCTCAAGCATTAGAACCTTAATTAGCAACAAGGCATTTAGTCATGTATTGCTTTTATGTTATTTTGCTATATTGTCATTTCGTCACATTGCTGTAAACCTGAATTGATTTTAATATATTCACAATGTTAGTAATTCTAAACAGTTTC
Organism: Octopus bimaculoides; assembly: GCF_046866305.1. Taxonomy (NCBI): domain Eukaryota; kingdom Metazoa; phylum Mollusca; class Cephalopoda; order Octopoda; family Octopodidae; genus Octopus; species Octopus bimaculoides. Next base: position 52,486,565 of record NC_142931.1, on the reverse strand, counting down.
TATGCAAGCCAAGAAGAGAGACTCTATGTGAATACTTGACTTGCTGAAAATAGCAGCCAAACACCTCTAATACTAATAAAAGCCAGAAGAGTTTCAATTGAAATACCTTTGATCATGATTCAACTTGATCAGGGTTGACCTACCTATATTCATAGACATGAACAGGGAGGGACTCCTCACTAAAATTCATTTAATAATACAAGTGTAGGCTATTTATCATGATAATTACTTTAATTCAGATGATCATAATTATCCATCAATGGGTGACTATCTAAAACAACTAGTAGTTGATGTTTTGACAAAGTCATTAGTAGAATAAATGAAATAAGTACAACTGTGAACTGAACTGGAGTTGGACACTTGGTTCTCTAAAGGCTCTTCATCACTTTTATAATACTCAGCTTAAACCAGCTTGTCTAAGTCAATGAAGAATTCATCATATTGTAGCAAACTTGTATAAAAACATTATTTATACACTAATAGGCGCAGGAGTGGCTGTGTGGTAAGTAGCTTGCTTACCAGCCACATGGTTCTGGGTTCAGTCCCACTGCGTGGTACCTTGGGCAAGTGTCTTCTACTATAGCCTCTGGCCGACCAAAGCCTTGTGAGTGGATTTGGTAGATGGAAACTGAAAGAAGCCCGTCATATATATGCGTATATATATATATATATATATATATATATATATATATATATATATGTGTGTGTGTTTGTGTGTCTGTGTTTGTCCCCGCCACCATCACTTGACAACCGATGGTGGTGTGTTTACGTCCCTGTAACTTAGCGGTTCGGCAAAAGAGACCGATAGAATAAGTACTAGGTTTCCAAAGAATAAGTCCTGGGGTTGATTTGCTCGACTAAAGGCGGTGCTCCAGCATGGCCGCAGTCAAATGACTGAAACAAGTAAAGGAATAAAAGAATAAAGAATAATAAAAAGACCAAAAAACCCTGTTCCTTTCATAGTCTTGCCATTATTGCTCAGTGCGAGACAACTCAAAAATCCCAATACAGTAACTGGACTTTTATTTTTTGACCACTCAGAATTGGTTGGGCAATGTGACCCTCTTCAGAGATTCTGTAACTTGGGACCTGGTGAGAAGGCTTAGAATAGAGTGGACTGCTAAAGTCCTGATAGGCTTTCACATTACTTCCATTTACAAAATTTCACTGACGAGGCTTTAATCAACCCAAATATAAAGAAGACACTTGTCCAAGGTGTCACACTGTAGGATTGAATCTAAAACTCCATAGTTGCAAAGCTACAGTAATGCCTTCAAATCCAGCACTCTACAGTTATATGACAGGAAGCACAAAATAAACAAAGTAGTCCTTGTTAAAAGAAGAGATTTATGACTTATTTTGATTTATGACGTATTTTGATTAAAAATTTGCTGTATCAGAGCTGGCTTAAACAAAACAGTGTAGAGTATAAAGCATGTTATTGTCACATGAAAGTTATCACCTACTATGTCCTATATCATCATCATCATCATCATCATCGTTTAACGTCCGCTTTCCATGCTAGCATGGGTTGGACGATTTGACTGAGGACTGGTGAAACCGGATGGCAACACCAGGCTCCAGTCTGATTTGGCAGAGTTTCTACAGCTGGATGCCCTTCCTAACGCCAACCACTCAGAGAGTGTAGTGGGTGCTTTTACGTGTCACCCGCACGAAAACGGCCACGCTCGAAATGGTGTCTTTTATGTGCCACCCGCACAAGCCAGTCCAGGGGCACTGGCAACGATCTCGCTCGAAAATTCTACAGGAGCCAGTCAGGCGGTACTGGCAACGGCCACGCTCAAAATGGTGCATCTCATGTGCCAACCGCACAAGAACCAGTCCAGGGGCACTGGCAACGATCTTACTTGGCTTGCCGGGTCTTCTCACGCACAGCCCATTTCCAAAGGTCTCGGTCCGTAGTCATCGCCTCGGTGAGGCCCAATGTACGAAGGTCTTGCCTCACCACCTCAGCCCAGGTCTTCCTGGGCCTACCTCTTCCACGGGTTCCCTCAACTGTTAGGGTGTGGCACTTTTTCACGCAGCTATCCTCCTCCATTCTCACCACATGTCCATACCAGCGCAATCGTCTCTCTTGCACGCCACAACTGATGCTTCTAATGTTCAGCTTTTCTCTCAAGATACTTACACTCTGACGGGTATTCACATTGACATTACACATCCAACGGAGCATACTGGCTTCATTCCTTGCGAGCTTACGTATGTCCTCAGCAGTTACAGCCCATGTTTCACTGCCATGTAGCATGGTTGTTCGTACGCATGCGTCATACAGTCTGCCTTTTACTCTGAGTGAGAGTCTCTTTGTCGCCAGCAGGGGTAAGAGCTCTCTAAACTTTGCCCAGGCTATTCTTATTCTAGCAGCTACACTTTCAGCGCACCCACCCCCACTACTAACTTGGTCGCCCAGATAGCGGAAGCTATCGACTACCTCTAGTTTTTCACCCTGGAATGAGATAGAAGTTGTTTCCTGTTTGTTTGCAGTCTTTATTGCACCTGAACATCTGCCACAAACAAAAACTAACTTGCTAGTTAACCTGCCTTTGATGTTGCTGCACCTCTTATGTGTCCATAGCTTGCACCGGGTACATCTTATAGAGTTACTACCTACTCCTTTTCTACATACTGAGCAGGGCCATCTACCTGAAGGGGTTTGTGTTTTATCTACCTTCCTACTTATTAGGATTTTGGTTTTAGCTAGGTTGACTCTAAGGCCCTTCAATTCTAGACCTTGCTTCCACACCTGAAACTTCTCCTCTAGTTCTGATAGTGACTCCGCAATTAGGGCAAGGTCATCAGCATAGAGGAGCTCCCAGGGGCAACCTGTCTTGAACTCCTCTGTGATTGCCTGGAGGACTATGGTAAATAATAGGGGGCTGAGGACGGAACCTTGGTGGACCCCCTACCTCTACCCGGAATTCATTGCTGTACTCATTTCCAACCCTCACCTTACTGGCAGCATCTCTGTACATGGCTCGCACAGCTCTCACTAACCATTCTTCTATCCCAAGTTTCCTCATTGACCATCAGATAAGGGATCGGGGGACCCTGTCAAAGGCTTTCTCCATGTCAACGAAAGCCAGGTACAGAGGTTTATCCTTAGCTAGGTATTTCTCTTGCAACTGTCTCACTAGAAATAAGGCATCAGTAGTGCTTTTACCTGGCACGAACCCAAACTGCATCTCATCTAAATTGATTCGCTCCCTAATTAGTTGGGCTATGACCCTCTCTGTAACTTTCATAACCTGATCTAACAGCTTGATGCCTCTGTAATTATTTGTATCTAAAGCGTCCCCTTTACCTTTGTAGCAGTTGACTATGATGCTGCTACACCAGTCATAGGGTATGACTCCTTCGTGTATCACCTGGTTCGTAATACGGGTGACTAGGCTATAGCCAACACTGCCAGATATTTTGAGCATCTCTGCAGTGATTCCTGATGGGCCGGGGGCTTTCCCGGTCTTCATACTCTTAATTGCTTTATCTACCCTGGTACTATCAACTCGGATAGCTGGTCCCTCTATTGGGTCGACATAAGGCAGGCTCTCTTTCTCCCATTCATTCTCTTTATTAAGCAATCTATCGTAGTGGCATCTCCAGACCTCTTTCTTTGCATCCTCATTTAATGCAAGCGTACCATCATCCATGCGAACACATTTCTCTCCTACAACATCACTATTCTCTCTCCTACACTGTCTTGCAACACGAAATACCTCGAGTCTTTGGTCCTCACGGCACAGAACATTGGCAAATCTTTCCTTATCTGCTTCCCCTCTGGCTAAATAAACCTGTCGCCTAGCCTCCCTTCTGGCACATTGGTCAGTCCTATATATTCACACTAAACAATTAGATAATTTAGATTAACCCTTTCTACTTAGGAAACCTTTTAATAAAGATATTAACTGTCAGAAAGTTCCCTTCCACCATCTGGTCAAGGTCTCCTGAGGCAAAACCTATTCTAAATTCAAGAGATTGAAGAGGATTTTTTTTTCCTTTCTCTTTAGGAAGGGCCCAACAGATATTCACAAGTACCTCTTTTGTCACTCTGAGCTTTGGTCTGATATACTAGTTGAACACTCCACTTCATATGAGTTAGGCTTCTAGTTCACAACTTCAGTAGTAATTCATTCAATTACTTACTGAAGCACCCTAGAATATTTAATCTTGAACTGGCTTATCAAGGATCAAATAAGAATATAACCACTATTCCTGACACTATTTAAGTATGGCTTCCACATTACAAAGTGTAAAACCTCATTAGAATCTTCCCATATGCTAAACAAGTGGAAAAATAAATACATCAACCCACTGTCAAGTAGAGCTATATTTATAACAAAAGTTGTACATTTCTCAAAGAGGAAATGAACACATTATACTTAATAGTTACAATTGTTGTAACATGGAACAAAGACAATATAGGACCACATGGAAAAGTAATAACAGGAAAGATAACTGCAAGATGACTAGAAAGTACAAGTGTAGATTTTTAGAACAATAAAGAACAAAAAAATGTCAACTATGTCAGAGAGCAAACTTTTCAGGAAATCGTGTTTGTTGATCATGGTATGAATGACAATTACTTAACACTAGGTCTGCCAAATTTGAGCAGACTTGCTATGAGAGATATTCAAGCCTTGACCATGCTGTCTACTTTAAGCCTATGTTACACTGTCTTTGTTTTTTTAAGATGACAAGTTGTGGTCTGAGGAAAATTTGGCTGTTATTTTGACTAAGATGGTATACAAGTTCCTGCATTAATTAGTGAAACATATGGCTTGGTATGGCAATGTGGTCATGAGTTCAGTCCCACTGCATGGCAGAGTGGGAAAGACTCTTCTACTATAGCTCTAGGCTAGAGGTCAGTTCATGCGGCCCGCCGCCACACTGTACCTTTTGTGTAAGTACCTGCAATGAGAGTTCATTTCTGCAGCAACCGTGTTTTAACTTGCATTGCCGTGTTTAAACTGGTTTGAAGAGTGCCGTATCTAAAAGGGACTGACTTCAGTGAATTATGTTATATATTTTGCATATTTGAGTGCCGAAAGAACTCACAAGAGATAAAGCATCTAATATTTTCAAGTTTTGGTATCTATTTAAGCCCTAATATTTTTATTGCTATACACTAAAAAAATGACTTAATTAAATTAGTATCAAATTCTTAATACTATATTTGCCTATTAAGATTCTTAATATTTTTATTAAATATGATCTTAATTATTTTTTATGAAGCTTTTCTAATTAACTTACATAATAAATCTTAAATATATTAAGATTTTTAATTAAGCAATTATAAAAATTGCTTAATTAAATAACTTATTGGAAAAAAACTTTTAAACTAATTATGTAATAACATAATTTAATGTCATGAACTATTTACAATTTAGTTTGTGATGTTTATATGTCAAAAAAATTTAGAAAAATTATTTTTCTAAAATTTGTTTGGTGGAATATTCAATGTGTAAATAAACAATTGTTTTTCATTTTCATATCTTGTTTTTTTTACTCATCGTTATGGTTACTAATAAAAAAAAAAGTAGATGCCGAGTGTCACCTTTTTAATGAAGAATGGGGAGAAAAGTACTTTTTTGTGAAAACAAACAACCAGAAAGCTAGTTGTATGATATGCAAAGAAAGTGTTGCTGTTTTGAAAGAGAACAGTCTTCAGCATCACTATGAAACAAAACACCTGTCAATATATTTAACATTTTCTGGAAAGTTGCATTCTGAGAGATTTGAGTTAATGAAACGTAGTTTGGAATCTGAAAGGAATCTCTTCACGAGAATGTTTGCTGAAAATGAAGGTCACTCGTTACAAAATAGTGTGTAAGATGGAAGTGCAGAAAACTTTGCAAGGCTATAACCTTCAGTGGAATCAGCTTTGATGTATTACAATTGATGGAGGGAAAGATTTGGCTGGAGTGAGGAATGCGCAGGTGGGGCAGATCAGGACTAAGTTGGAAGATCTTCAACTTCCAGGCACTTTTTTTATACTGCATTATACACCAGCAAAGCACTCTGTGGGAAAGACTTAGATATTTCTTGTGTACTGAAATCAGTTGTTTCTGTGGTGAACATCATTCAGGGTTATGCACTTAATCACATCCAGTTCCAGGTTTTTCTTAAAGAAACTGATTCTGAATTCTGTGACTTGCCTTATCACATAACAGTGAGATGGCTCAGTTGTGGTAAAGTCCTGTTTCGTTTTTATAAGCTTCAAAGAGAAATAGATAAAGCTGTCATTTTTGGTTGACATCATATTCCACATGAATGAATTGAACTCAAAACTTCTGAGATCTCTACAGAATCATCAAAGGATTTTGGAGAAAGCTATCATTATTTGAAGCACAATTAAGAGGAAACTTTTCTCATTTTCAGTGTTTCAAAGAGTTTCATGCTAGAATCACAGATGCCAGCCTTGAGTTTCTGAAGAAGATTATTCGTAACTTTAAGCATTTTTTGGAAAGATTTTCAGATCTCAACAGAATTGAGAGTGACATTCTTCTGTTTCAGAATCCATTTGATTGTAACCATGATGATGTGCCAATTGACCTACAGTTGGAGCTCATTGATTTGCAAGCAAATGGCTTGGTGAAAGAGAAGCACAGAGAAGGAAAACTTGTTGAATTTTATCATTGCTTACCTGCTGATGAGTTTTCAAAGTTGAAGAAATTTGCCTCCGGTATGGTTTCAGTGTTTGGAACAACTTATGTCTGTGAAGTATGTGAACTCAGCATATCAAACGAGGTCAATTGATGAACATTTGAAAGCAATTCTCTTGGTTGGATGTAGCAATTCCAAAGGAAATATTGATATCTTAAAAGCTAAGCACCAGTTTCACAAAACTCACTAACCTTTTTTGCTGCTTAGTTTGTGAGATTCAGATATGTGTGCACTAGGTGTGATAACAACCTTCTTGCTAATGTCACCTTCTTGCTAATGTCACCTTCTTGCTAATGTCACCTTCTTGCTAATGTCACCTTCTTGCTAATGTCACCTTCTTTGATAAATTTTTGGTAAATAAACATGTTCCTTGTCTTTATTTTTTATGTATTCAATGTATTGTATTGAACAAAATGGTTATGCAGCCCACGCTCATCATTCTTTCAGTTATCTGGCCTGCTGTAAAAGAAGTTTGGTGACACCCTACTCCAGACTGACCAAAACCTTGTGAGAGGATTTGGCAGACAGAAATTGAAAGGAGCCTGTTGTGTGTGTGTATACACCCTTGTCTAAACAAAAACTGATGGCTGTAAATGAGCATCAATGTCACATGTTGCACATCCAGCAATGTTGTTGGTTGTCAGTTTTCTGTGAAAAACATGTCCGGCTATAAGGAAATAATAGCTTTCTTGGAAATGGTCAGTGACAAGAAGGACATCCAGCTGTAGAAAATCCATCTCAACAAATTCCATTTAAACCATGCAAGCATGAAAAAGTGGATATTAAATGATGATGATAGCTTTATGTTAATCATAGTGATTTAGTTCTGATATTTGGAAATGCAAATAATGCTAGATATAGACAAATATTACTAAGTTATCAGAACACTAATGATAAAATATATTGAAAGTCTTTAGTGATGATGGATATTGATCATGTTGTCCTCTTTATCAGATATTAGTACAAGTTTTGAGTTCTATCCCACAGCAGAACAGCTGGGGCAAATGCCTTCTAGTATAACCTCAGGCTGACCAATACTTAGTGAGTTAAATCTGATAGACAGAAACTAAATGGAACTCTGTTGGATGGTCTAATGGAAAAGGGTAGCAGATACCCAGTCAAGAAGTCAGGGTTTTGTGTCTTATCTAGAGCATAGCATTGTATCAGTGTTTATAAAAACTGATACTCAAAGTAAAAAGTTGAATTACTCTTGTAGGAGTAGAAAAAAAAAGGAACTCCAGTGGATTGCAATAGTGAACTAACTGTGTAATGTGCCAAGGAAGCATATGCCCAACTTTTCTCTCAACATATTTGTGCTTTGTCGTATATGCACACTAATGTTGCACATCCAGCAGAGCATACATGCCTTTATTCCTCTCTGGTCTACACATGTCTTTTATATTCAAAGCCCATGTCTCACTACCATGGAGTATAGCTGTTTGTACACAAGCATCAAACAATCTACCTTTTACTCTGAGTCCTTTTGTTGCCAACAGAGGCAATAGCTCTCTGAACTTCCTCTGTCTTGTTCTTACCTTAAAAACAATACTTTCAGAGCATCCTCCACCATTGCTAATTTGGTCACCTAAGTAACAAAAACCATCCACTACCTCAAGAGAGCCTCAAATGGGCATTTGAGAAAGTCTAGGTCCCATGTACCCTTCGTGTTTATTGTTCCTGCACATCTGCCACACATGGAGGCGACTTTATCTGTAAATCTACCTGTGATTCCACTACACCTCTTATGTGTCCATAGCTTACACTGGATGCAGTGAATGGAATTACTTCCAACTCCTTTCCTACATATTGAGCAGAGCTATTTACCTGATGGAAAGAGAGACTTATTTGCTTTCTTATTAACACTCTCAACTTACTGACAGCACTGCTGCATTTGGTTTGTACTGCTCTAACAAGCCACTCCTCTATTCCTAATTTTCTTAGGGACCACCAGGTAACAGAGCAGTGGACTCTGTCAAAAGCTTTCTTCTGGTTGACAGAAGTACAATGACTTGCTTTTCGCCAAACACTTTTCCTGCAACTTTCTCATTAGGAAGATGGCATTTGTGATACTCTTCCCAGGTACAAAACCGAATTGCATCTCAGCTAGTTTAATACTATTTCTAATCAATTGGGCTATAACTCTCTCTATAACTTTTATGACCTGGTCTAGTATTTTGATACCTCTGTAGTTGTTTCCATCTAAAGCATCACTTTTACTCTTGTAGCAGCCAACTATAACACAACTGCACCAGTCATTGGGGATGACACCTTCCTGAAAAACATGATTAACTATATGAGTAACTAGGCTGTATCCTACACTGCTAGATATTTTATTCATCTTGGCAGTGATTCCTGATGGTCCAGGGGCTTTCCCTATCTTCATATCCATAATTGCCTTATCTATTATACTACTATCAACTCTGATGGCTGGTCCCTCAATTGGTTCAATATTTGAAAGATTCTCCTTCTCCCATGCATTTTCCACATTTAGTAATCTTTCATAATGGCACTTTCATGCATGTTTCTTCTCTGAGTCACAAAATGCAAGCATTTCATTATCCCTTCACACACATTTCTCACCCACCACAACACTATTCTCTCTGATAAACTGCTTTGCAATCCTGAATACCTCACACTGTAGAACATTGACAAATCTCTGACTGCCTGCTATTCCTTTTGCTATGTAAACCTGTCACCTATCTTCCCTTATGACTACCTTTATAATTCTCTGCTTCAACCATTCTTTCTAGTCTTTCCAGGCCTGTATCTTTGCTTTTATAGCACTGTCTGCCTCCTTGTTCCACCATCATATCACCCTTAGCATAGCTGGGACTTTGCATCAGCCATAGATTTGGTCTGCAGCTCTCAGTAGATTGTCCCACAGGAACTTTCAATTGTCCTCTAAGCTATGTCTCTGCCTCCTCCTCTCTCTTTTGTTAGAGGCTTCCATTAGAATATCTCTAAATTTCTGTTGGTTTGCTGGATCTTTGAGCTTTCATAATCTTTTCCAGAATGGTTTATTTATCACTGTTTCTAACTCTGATTCTGAAGTCACTAACTAGTAACTTTTGTTGGGTTGTACATTCCTTACATCTGCCTATCTCATTGCTTGGTGAGAAGGTAATTGATATGGCTTATGTGCCCACCAGACTGATAAGTAATTAGGTGGCTGGTTGGTTTTCTGAAGTTAGGGTTGCAGATCACAAGATCATTTGCATCACAGAACTCCAGTAGCCTTGTTCCCTCCTCATTCCTAGAGCCAAAGCCATAACCACCATGCTTGGGAATGCTGCCAAACATCTCCATCAAAGTCACCAGCCACAATAACGAAGTTTCTATCATTTAACGTTGAGGTAGTCTGCAGAAGGACCTCATAAAATTGGTTCTGGTCATCAGTCAGACCAGACTGTGGAGCATAGGCAGAGATAAGTGTAACTGTTAATTTATCTATGATAAGTTTCAGCTTAATAACCCTATCACATATTCTGACTACCTCAATTATCTCATCTACCCACTTTTCTGTTAAGAGTATTGCTACACCACCCACTCCATCACTTTTGCATACCAAGAAGAATTTGAACCTCTTGTTTCTTACCCATGAGAAGCCTTTCATCTTACTTCTTGCACACCACACACATCGACTTAGCAATGCTCCAGCATTTCAATAATCTCGCCAGACCTACCTTTCATAGTGCCAACGTTGATAGCAGCAACCCTTGAATTGTGTAGTTTCTCTAACACAACTCTTCTTCAAATTTCAGTATCTTGAGATCAGCCCTGTCTACTTGTATATTTGATATATGGCTACTATAGAGAAAAGTTAAATAGATTTCACTTTAATTCTATTTATTTTATGGGCTTGTATTTCTATTGGGAAATAGAATATCAAAAATCAAAAAACTCAGCTGAGTTCATTGAAATAAGTGCTCAAAAGCAATGTTAGTAGATCTTCGTTGTTCAACAATGAGGAATCAGTTGTTCAACCAGTATATACTAATGGCTGGGTATTCCACACACATGTATGGCACAGTTGTATGTCAAGGCTGTACTTTCTGAATTACAAGTACTTTCCATCTAACGGGCTTCAGTATAGTTTCTGTCTAACCAATTTCATATACAAAGTAAAGGTTGGCCTGAGGGTGATATGAAGCTTGCTTCCCAACCACATGGTTCTGGGTTCAGTCCCACAGTGTGGCACTTTCGGAAAGTGTCTTCTACTGTAGCCTTGGGCTGACTAAAGCTTTGTGAGTAGATTTGGCAGATGGAAATTGAAAAAAAGCCTCTGTGTGTGTGTGTGTGTGTGTGTGTGTGTGTGTGTGTGTGTGTGTGTGTCTGTGTTTGTCCCCAATCACCACTTGACAATCAGTGTTCTTTCAGATAAAAGAGTCTGATAGAATAAGTACCGGGTTTAAAAAGAAAAGTACTGGGGTTGATTCATTCAACTAAACACTCAAGGTGGTGCCCCAGTATGGCCATAGTCAATGACTGAAACAAGTAACATATAAAATAAATTCTACATAGTAATATCACACCTAGAACCTCATGATTGTAAAGCAAACTTCTTAAACATTTGGCCATAATGCACCTGTCAAAAGTAATGTTAAATAGTAAGTACAGCTCAACAAGTGCAAATGTGAAATTAAGCTTTGGGTATATTTAAATATATTTTCACAAAAATTTCATCAATCCATATAAAACATATTTTACATACTGCACTTTCTAATTTACTGAAATCAAAGTTAATATGTTATACTTGGCGAGAACTATTCAGTTGCTTCCGAATTTCAAACATAAAAATAGAAGCAGCCACAACATTATTTAGGCTATCAACTCCATTAGCCAATGGAATGGATACATACTGGCCATAATGTTTGAAAGCAAACTTTTTAGCATCAGCACTAAGTCCATGAGCTTCATTGCCAACTACAAGAACAATCTCTTTTCCTGTATAAGAAATCCGGTGATACACATTGTGACATAGTGGTACTTTGTGGTACATTTCCTCCTCAACAGTTAAGTCTATTTTGTTTTCTTGTGTCTCGTCACTGTCTGACTCGTTGGTTTCTGAGTCATCATCTAATGACTCATCACTTTCTGATTGTTTGATTAATTGATCAATATCTTCAAAACTGTAATGGGGATGCAATTGCTGTATTTCATTACTCAATGTTGATGCCAATAGTACCTGAGGCTCTTTTTCCAGGTAGTTTGACATGCTTCCCCAAGATATATTGTTAATGATTGGAACTCGGAAATGTGATCCACAGGCAGATCGTAGTACTTTAGGCTCCCAGATATCCACACAACCTAAAAGATGAAAGCATATTTAATTAGTAAATAATATAATGTTCAAGTTTATAAATAATGCACGTAATTAATTTATTCATATATTTTATCAACCAAAGAAATTATGGAGACAAAGACAAACCAACACGAGTTGTCAAGCAATGGTGGGAACAAATGAAAATATACAAACACACACATGGCAAGTTTCTGCTCACCAAATTCATTCAAAGAACATTGGTCAGTCCAGAGCTATAGTAGAAGACATCTACAGTGGGATTGAACCCCAAATCATATAGCTACAAAGCAAGTTTCTTAACCACACAGCCATACTTGTGGCTATAAATGTTAATATATGTAATATTTCAGTAGCAAATCATGTTTAATTAATGCTAGAATATATATTGATTTTCTCATTGTATACTACGTATATAAAGAAAAGATCATCATCATTATTATAAGATGTCTGTTTTCCATGCCGGGTTAGGATGTTTAGACAGGAACAGGTCAGTCAGAAGACTGCACCAAGCTCTGTTGTCTGCTTTGGCATAGTTTCTGTGGCTGGCTGTACCCTTCCTGATACCAACCACTTTACAGAGTGTACTGGGTGCTTTTTATGTGGCACCAGCAGCAGTGAAGTCACCAGGTAACTTGCAAGACAAGACCCCTTCAAGTGAGGTGGGAGTAATATTGAGGGAGAGAAAGACGTCTCGCATTAGAAGAAAGACATGGCTTCCTCAGATGGAGAAAAGAACGAGGAGAGAAAGATGGTGAAGATGTGATAGAGAGAGAGTAGTGGCCCTTACACCCAAGTTAGAGGGTGATGTATATAGTGGGGTGGACTGGAGATAGAAGATGGGTAGGCAGGTGAGTTCACAAGATTTCAAAAGGAGAATGGTAGCTAGAAGTGGTGAAGAAGAGAAGGGATTTCACAGCTGCATATTATGTGTAGATAGGTAAGTGGACACATAAGGGAGAATGGTGGTGATAAGTGAAACCACAGTGGTGAGCATGGGTGGATTGTAGGAGAGAGAGGGTGTCATGGACATGGATCTTACTTTGCTGGGCAGGTCATTTCAAGCACAGCATATCACCAGTAGTCTCAGTCCTTTGTCATCTCTGTTAGGCTCAATATTTGAAGATCATTTCTCACCACTTTATCACATGTCTTCCTTTTCCACAGATTCCCTTCATATTTTGAGATTGGCACTTCTTTACACAGCTGTCCTTGTCCATATGCATCACGTGACCAAACCAGTGCAGTCTTCTCTCTGGCATACTACATCTGATGCCTCTTATACCCAATTTTTCTGTCAAAATATTTACACTTTGTTGTACATGCAGAGTGCCATTGCACATCCAGCAGAGCATGCTGGCATCATTTTTTTTTCAAGCCTTCACATGTCTTCTGCAGTCAGCCCATGTTTTTTTGTCATGAAGCATAGCTGTCTGTACACAGGCATCACAGTTTACCTTTCACTCTGAGGGAGAGGCCCTTAGTAACCAATAAAGGTAACAGTTCTCTGAACTTTAACCAGCCAATTCTTATTTTAGCATCTACCTTTATTGCTTTGTCTATCATGCTACTGTCAACTCAGATAGCTGGTCTCTCTGTTGGTGGCCATGTTAAATAGACTTTCCTTAAATTATTATATGCTAGATAAAATATTACTTACCAACAGATGCAAGAACTTTCGAACAACCAACAGCAGCAGCAGATCGTATCAAAGTACCCATGTTACCAGAGTCTCAGATATTATCAAGAATAATAGTTAAAGGAATTGACTTAGTCTGAGTAACAAGGGATTCTCCAGTACTTGGCATTTTGAAAATAGCTGAAAGAAGTTGAAATACTTTCAGATTTTATTACAAAACAAAAAAAAAAAAAGCATGGTCCTCATAATTTTGTAAAATAAGATAGGTGCAATGAAAGCATCAATCTAAATCAGGACCTGTTTGATATTTATTAAACCAATTAAAATTATTAAAATATATCATACTGCACCATGTATACAGTATAATGTTTATAAGATGAAAATTAAAGAGAAAAAGTGAAAAAACAGGATATAATTTCACAGATATAGGTACAAATTAATACACTTCTGAAGCAGAGAATGTTTAATCTATATCAGTCGTCTTAAAAAAAGTAAAAAACAAAACTATTTTTAACACATCATATGCAAATTAATTGACTTAATAAAAACAAACAAACAAACAAAAAAGGATATGTTTACTCAATACAGAGTACAGTAAATTGTGGTATTGTAGAGTATTCCTGGATAAGAGGTCCAGTACAGCATATGAAAGAAAAAAAATTACTTGTAGAAATAAACATAACTTCTTACCTGCAATACCAGATGGTATAACAACATCCGACCATAATTTCAAATATTTATATTGAACTTTATAGATAGGAAATTTACCAACAAGATGAGCTGGTAGACTGACTGGCTCTACTTCACTTGTTACATACATCACAGAACACTCAGCACCACTTTCCAATGCATCCATAATCAGTCTTTTACCTTCCAAGAAAATTTTTCCAGTTTTATAACGAGTCTTTCTAGATTTGGTAATATTAATCTCGGATCTGAAAGAATTAGATATCACAGATAAAAGAACATGGAATCTAATAAAGAATATTGATATTGATTTCGAATTTTGGCACAAGGCCAGCAATTTCGGGGGAGGGGTTAAGTCGATTAGATTGACTCCAATGGTCAACTGGTTCTTATTTTATCAACCCTGAAAGGATGAAAGGCAAAGTTGATCTCAGCTGAATTCGAACTCAGAATCTAAAGACAGATGAAATGTTACCAAACATTTTGCCCAACATGCTAACGATTCTACCAGCTATCGCTTTAAAGAATATTAATATTATAAACAACATATCATGTATCTTGAAATACTAAAACAAACTGTATGAATTAACAATTCTGCAGAATTGCTCAAATTGTTACAAAAAAGCCAAGCTAAGGCGCAGGATTGGCTGTGTGGTAAGTAGCTTGCTTACCAACCACATGGTTCCAGGTTCAGTCCCACTGCGTGGCAGCCTCGGGCCGACCAAAGCCATGTGAATGGATTTGGTAGACGGAAACTGAAAGAAGACCGTCATATATATGTATATGTATATATATATGTGTGTGTGTTTGTCCCCCCAACATCGTTTGACAACCGATGCTGGTGTGTTAACGTCCCTATAACTTAGCGGTTTGGCAAAAGTGACCGATAGAATAAGTACTAGGCTTACAAAGAATAAGTCCTGGGGTCGATTTGCTCGACTAAAGGCGGTGCTCCAGCATGGCTGTAGTCAAATGACTGAAACAAGTAAAAGAGTAAACGTCCTTTGAATCACACCCTGCTGACTTTAAAAAAAGGATAGATACACTGGATAATGTTATCTGAAAGTAGGGGATTGTCACAGCTGGAATGCTTTACTCAAAAGTCTTCTTAAGGCTGACTTTGGGCTAAACAACAAAAAGTTATCAATATTTAAGAATTTGGTCAATTTTAATTCTGATCCCTAGATATACTTTCGTTATATTCTCCCATACACAATACGCTATGAGAGAAATTTGATTGGAGAAATGGCATAGAAGCCTGTATATGAGTGTGTGTGTCTGTGTTTGTGTTTATTGGAGTTAACACAAAGCGCAGCGGGCCACGATCGTGGCCATCAGGCAAAGGTCGATAGGTCACGGTCGTGGCCCAGATAGATGCATTTAATTTATAGGCGTTTGCTGGGGTCTAATGGCCCTCAAAAGTTCCAATACTCCCCAGAATGCAAGAGGACTAATGACCTTTCAGATGAGGTAAAACTTGCCACCATTATATATTAAGATATTTAAACTATTTTTTGTGTTTTAAGTGTGCATGGTAGTCTCATTTTCATAAAATGTGTTCAGCAGTCCATGCTATATTTAAATGTATATCTCAGCGCGTTATGGGTTAATACTTAGTGGCGTTTACTACCTAAAGGGAGGTAACTCTTTGAATGAACGTAAATAAATAGGCGAACCGAGCTTTTCGAGAGAGAGGAGAGAGTGATAAAATGAATGCAAGACAAAGTACTGGAGCCAAAATAATCCACTAAAATGCTCGAAGGTTATTCTCTAACATGGTTACAATCCTGTGATTGAGACCAGATAGCCTCAAATGGCCGAGTCATGTCCGCGACTACTAACTGAACAATCAGTGGGGTGTATCTCGTTCTAAGTTTAACTATTATCCATAGCTAGAACACTCTGATTTTAAGGAGGCTCAATCCACCTAACTGCAAATAAAGTTACACAATGAGGAGCTGTTTGAATTAACATAGGATATTCTGCAGAGTCGCTCGACCTTCTCGAAATAGCAGCTAAGTCTCTAAATCACAACTTACTGCTTAAAAAAATGAAAGGAATACAATGGATATTAACTGAAAGAAAAGTCAGGGGATTGTCACAGATGGAAAGTTATGCTCTTAGGCCTACTAATTAAGACTACTTCGTAATTAACAAGACGTTATTAGCTCACAGTATTGAAACAGACGAGGAAGCAACTTCACTAGAAATCTTTGCGGATACTTCATTTTACAGTTACAGGAGTTGTCGGTAAATCTAAGGGAATTAACCAAATAGTTATATAAAACCCCATCTATAAATGTTTCTGTTGAGGGGAAGCAACTGTGGTCATTACTTACTTGAATAGCTGACAGTTGACAGCTATTCAAGAGAAATCTGAATGGGAATGAACCAACTAGAGTGCCTCTATGGTCACTGGACCTACTAGAAACAACAACCCAAATTCGCCCCTACTGACTTAAAATAGGAACATAGGATAAGACATGTCTGAAAGAAAAAAAGCTTTTGAGTATAAGCTTAATCAATCAGAGCTAGTCTGAGATTAAACAACAGTAATAAAATGGACAGGATGGAATTTTCAGGTAATTCAAGTCTTGAGGTGGAACGATTGGAAATATGGTTGGTGGGCTAGGGTCTGGGGAGTATGCAACTAGGTGGCAGGCTGTAATAATAGTGGTAGAAAAGATAGAATAAGAAGACAGGGAGTCTGTGATAGGGGCTAGAGCATGATGGTCTTTATATGGGTCTGAGCTAAAAAAATTTTCTAGTCCTGAAGAAGGTTAGTCTCCAGGACGCAGTTTTAACTGTGCTTTGGAAGTGAGATTGCCAGATGAGGTCATCAGAGATTGTGAGGCCTAGCGTTTGCAGAAACGTTGAGCGTTTTAGTTGTTGTCTAAGACTAAAGAGAGTGAAGGTGTGTTTTTCTTCTGTTGGAAAAAAAGTTATGTCCCCATATAAGAACGTTTTGGGTGTCTGTTCATGGAAGCAGTGTTGGTTTGACTCAATGTGTATAGATTATGTGGATGACACTTGTTT
Organism: Octopus bimaculoides; assembly: GCF_046866305.1. Lineage (NCBI taxonomy): Eukaryota > Metazoa > Mollusca > Cephalopoda > Octopoda > Octopodidae > Octopus > Octopus bimaculoides. The sequence continues at coordinate 52,469,226 of NC_142931.1, read as the reverse complement.
GCAGAAGGTGGGATCATGTTATCGTTTGTATGAATGGGCTTTGTTGATACTGTTTGGTACTGAGTGAATTTTGAATAGATCTACGATAAACGCATCCCAAGCATGACCATCCCATCGTCTTATCCTATGTGCAGAGAACGCAGGATCACATAAGCTAAAGTAATTTTTAGGTTGTGATTTGAGGGAAATTTGGGTAAAATTTGGTTATTTCTAACATAGATGCTCCCAAGTTGGGTCGAAATGAGCATCTGTAGGAGGTAGATTGATAATCTAAAAGAGAAAATGAAATTTAGAGTCATAACCGAGCGTTGAAACACGATAATTTGAAGGAATGTGGACAAGAAAGAGGTTCGTCTGCGCACAATGAGATGGTGCGACCTGGCACGAAACTTCTAATCTGAGAAACTAAAAAAAGGCGTAGTTTTCTTGCTAGAAACAATTAAACACTTTGCTTATAACAAATGCAACGAGTATTTATACCGAGTTTTTCACGGACTAGGAACAATTGAAATTGAATAACAAAAGTGGAACCCGCGAGATTTGGCTGAATGGAAGCCGTACAGATCGTGGAAGGAGGGATTCAAGATGAAATTAACGCACTAAATAATTAGTAACAGAGTCACGAGTTCTTTCAGAACAGCTAAATGAAAATATTATATTTTACTGTTATATTAATTTGTCCGAATATTTTATATAAATATCTGAATTATCATCAAGCTAGTACATCCTCTTTGATCCTTCACCAGTTCCAACTTACTTTCGATTTGTTAATTTCACCTTCATTTCCACAATCAAAAAGTAACGTAACTTGGTAGATAATAATATAAGCATCTTACATATACTTTATGAACTATATTATGAATAATGAAGCAACTACGGGCTAATATTTCTTACAAACTAAAGGACGATTTAACGATGGAGTTATTCAGCTGCTGTCCATAAATAGAAATAACAGCCAAAGGTCCTTTAAATTGTAGGGAAGTGGTTATACCTAATAATGTATAACCACTTACTTAGCTTTTCACTTGCGATGGATGAGAATGTAGAGGCAATCCTGAAGTTGAACGTCGCGAAGCATACGAATTCAATGGCTGTTGAAACGAGGTCTGTAGATCTTTTAGCTCGGGGTAATGCCGTATTTACTTATGTCAGCAGCGGCTCGTGTAGTATTATTGGTTGGCAGATCAGAATCTTCGGCTGCAGTTGTTCTTGATTCGGGGTCACCAATTGTAGGGAGGTGGTTGAACCGAATCACGTCGGGGGTCACCAATTGTTGGGAAGTGGTTATACACCATTAGGTGTACTCCGCTTCCGTACATTAAATTTTTTGAAGAAACAACGGAACGCAGATTCTGAACTATCAACACAACAATATTTATTACAATAGAATTCGGCAGCACTTCGCCCTTTGGTTACTGAGACGCCGTCAATGAAGTTGCGTGGTTATTTGTGTAGCTCCAGAGTTGGAATGTTGGAGAGAGGCTGCTACGACGTCTAGGCTCTTCGTTGGCCAGGGTGAAAGAGTATGAAAATCCGCGCGAAAGCTTGGATGTCGATGACTACGCATGCGCATGAGACTCTTCTTGTATTCCTTCCGGAACTAGTCCCTGCGCATGCGTGGATAAACTGTCCGGAAATGTCGTCTGCTATTAAGGCGTCACTACAGATGCAATGGACACTACTACGAACACATGCTTCCGCTTAACATCTACTTTCATTTCTCCCGCTGTAACAGCTAAACTTTTGACCAATCAGATTTCTATTTATTGCAACGTCAACATTTCCGTTAGATTTCTGGAATTCACACATGTACACTTCCTCGGCTTCCGGTCAATCATATTTGTTTTCTTGATACTGCTCTTTAGTGGAGGCCCAGTTGTTAGAGCAGCAGACTCGCAGTCATAGGATCGCGGTTTCGATTTCCAGACCGGGCGTTGTGAGTGTTTTTTGAGCAAAAACACCTAAAGCTCCACGAGGCTCCGGCAGGGGATGGTGGCGAACACTGCTGTACTCTTCCACCACAACTTTCTCTCACTCTTACTTCCTGTTTCTGTTGTGCCTGTAATTCAAAGGATCAGCCTTGTCACACTGTGTCACGCTGAATATCCCTAAGAACTACGTTAAGGGCACACATGTCTGTGGAGTGCTCAGCCACTTGCACGTTAATTTCACGAGCAGGCTGTTCCGTTGATCGGATCAACAGGAACCCTCGACGTCGTAAGCGATGGAGTGCCAACAACTGCTCCTTAAATGTGTCCATAGCTTACACTGGGTACATCTTATAGAGTTACTACCTATGCCTTATCAACAGATCAAGCAGGGCCATCTACCTGAGAGGGGTTTGTGGTTTGTCTGCCTTTCTACTTATTAGGACTTTAGTTTTAGCTAGGTTGACTCTAAGGCTCTTCGATTCTAATCCTTGCTTCCACACCTGAAACTTCTCCTCTAGTTCTGATAGTGACTCAGCAATTAGTGCAAGGTCATCAGCATAGAGGAGCTCCCAGGGGCATCCTGTCTTAAATTCCTGTTATCGCCTGGAGGACTATGATAAATAGGAGGGGGCTGAGGACAGAACCTTGGTGGACCCCTACCTCTACCCAGAATTCTTCATTGTACTCATTGCCAACCCTCACCTTACTGACAGCGTCTCTGTACATGGCTTGCACAGCTCTCACTAACCATTCTTCTATCCCTAGTTTCCTCATTGACCACTAGATAAGGGATCCGGGGACCCTGTCGAAGGCTTTCTCCATGTCAACAAAAGCCAGGTACAGAGGTTTATCCTTGGCTAGGTATTTCTCCTGCAGCTGTCTTACCAGAAATATAGCATCAGTGGTGCTTTTCCCTGGCACGAACCTAAACTGCATCTCATCTAAACTGACTCGCTCCCTAATTAGTTGGGCTATGACCCTCTCTGTGACTTTCATTACCTGATCTAGCAACTTGATACTTCTGTAATTATTTGTACCTAAAGCGTCACCTTTACCTTTGTAACAGTTGACTATGGTGCTGCTACACCAGTCATTGGGTATGACTCCTTCGTGTACTACCTGGTTAACAATACGGGTGACTAGGCTATAGCCGGCACTACCAGATATTTTGAGCATCTCTGCGGTGATTCCTGATGGGCCGGGGGCTTTCCCTGTCTTCATACTCTTAATTGCTTTATCTACCATGGTACTGTCAATTCGGATAGCTGGTCCCTCTGTTGGGTTGACATTCGGCAGACTCTCTTTCTCCCATTCATTCTCTTTATTCAGTAATCTTTCTTAGTGGTGTCTCCAAACTTCTTTCTTTGCAGCCTCGTTTAGTGCAAGTGAACCATCATCCATGCAGACACATTTCTCTCCTATGTTATCACGATTCTCTCTCACACACTGTCTTGCAACACGAAATACTTCAAGTCTTTGGTCCTCAGAGCGCAGAACATTGGCAAACTTTTTCCTATCTGCTTCCCCTCTGGCTAAGTAAACCTGTCTCCTAGCTTCCCTTCTAGCAGTCTGATACAATTCCCTGCTACCTCCATTCTTCCAGTCCTTCCAAGCCGGTTTCTTTTGTCTAATAGCCCTGTCAACCACACTGTTTCACCACCACATTACTTTGGGTCAAGAGGGGACTTTACACCAGCCACAGATCTGGTCGGTGGCTCTCAGCAGGCTGTCCTGTAGAAACCTCCAGTTGTCTTCCACGTTGTATGATGCTATATACCCTTCTATTTTGTCAAATGCTTCAAGTAGGATGTCTCTATGAAAATAAAAAATTTTTTCCAACCACCAGTAGAGCATAGATTTTTCTGGAAAGTTATAGTAAGGCCTGGGGGGAAAATAGGTCGGGAAACACTGGTATAAAGTATCCACTCCTTTTTAAGACAGCAGGGTGTGATTTGAGGGAAACTAGTCAACTATTCTTAGATGGTATAACTGTGTAGAGCAGTGAATCCTGTCAAACCATTCTGTGGTGTTATGAGCTGTGATGAGCTGTGTGTTGTGGTGGAGAGAGGTGAGGCAAACAGAGGTGAAGCCAGACCGGAAGGGCCAGACCGGATGGGTCAGATCGGAAGTCGGCGACACACGGTCGAAGGCTAGTACGTGGAGGCAGTCAGAAAACAGAGAGGTTACGAGAAAGACGTGTTCTGATCAGGAGCAATCGTGTACTCCGCTGCGGTTGACAAGGTAAGGTCCAACGTTTCATTCTGTCCTTTTGCTTCTTGTTGTCTTTTTCCTCCATCACACCACACATTCAACCCAGAGATTCCCAACATGGGATAAATACCCCACTGGTGGAGTCTGGGATCCAATTTTTTTTTTAGCAGGACATGGAGTTGTGAAAATCATTTTTTCACAGAAAATATACTACACCAATACTCAGCCTGGCCAAACCAATCTCTCCAGCCAAGCATATTGTGTAAAGACTCTTTGCTACAGTATTCTAATACCCTAGTGTTGATATTTCTTTAAGGAAAGTATATAATTATGAAATATTAAAAATAAAGTTTTTTTCCAACCTCCGGTGGGGCATACATTTTTCTGAAAAGTTATAGTGGGGCCTGAGGGAAAATGGGCTGGGAAATGCTGGTTCATCCCATGCCAACATGGAACATGGACATTAAATGATGATGATGACAGGCCTCACTGAGGAAACAACAAGGGGCCAGGAGTTGTGATTTCCTGTATTTGAGAAGACATGCCAAGTTAAGTAAAATCACTGTCATACTGGCTTATCTTTTACAGGTGCAGATACCACATAAAATGCACTCATATTGGTGCTGTGTATATGTACCCATACTGGTGGCACATAAAAAGCACCTAGCATACTCTGTAAAGTGGTTGGCATTAGGAAGGGCATCCAGCCATAGAAACCATGCCACAACAGATAACTGGAGTCTGGACAGCTGCCTGACTGGCCAGCTCCATGTCAAACCATCCAACCCATGCCAGCATGAAAAACTGACATTAAATGATGATGATGATGGGTGTGAATAATCTAAGTACCACACTTGAAACTTAATATGTAAGGAAAGTGAAAAAAATGAAGTATAAAGAAAAGTGTTTTTTATTAACAAAAAATGAATATGTCTATTCAAATGAACCACCACATTCATTTCAAAATTGCAATCTTTTATGAAAATTGAAATGGCATTTTAGTATAGTCCAGCTGTGACTGAACTTGTTTCTTCAATGAAATCTTTTGCATGTTTAAGTATTCTGCATTTTCAGCTGAGTTTTCTGCAATCAGCAGCACAATTTCAGTATATTCCTCTGCAGTATATGACGCTTTGTATTCTGCACCATACATACAGGCAAAGTACAAATAGCAGAAGAAGATATTAAAAACGATTTTACTTATTGTTTGATTAGATAATGGAAATATTTTCATTCTATCTCACTTTGCTTTCCCATGTGATAGGAAAGTACATTGATGCATGTGTGTATACATACATTATATAATGTGTGTGTGTGCATATACATATATATATATACACATACATGCACACATTATATATATATATATACACATTCACATGTATACATGCACACAATATATATATATACATACACACTCACATATATACATGCACACAATATATATATATATACATACACATACATATATATATGCACACAATATATATATACATACACAATATATATATATATATATAAATATATATACACTCACATATATACATGCACACTATATATATATATGCACATACACATTATATGTATATATACAGACACACACATACATGCACATATATATATATATACACATACACATATATACACATGCACGTTATATATGTACATACATACATACATATGTGTCTGTCTGTACATGTATACACACTTCACTAATTAGGCTTTAATAAATATTTCACATCTAACTCCTTGGCAGAGTAGGTATATATCATCATCATCATCCCCATTACCACCATCATCTATAAAATAATAGCAACAGTAGATGAAATATCAGTAAGACATTGAAATTCCAGTAGCTGCTGCTGCTGATGCTGTTGCCGTTTGATGGTTGGGAAACATTGTTATCAGCAGAAGCAGCTGTAGTAGTACAGGCCATTGCTACTAATCTATGAGCTCCCAAACAACTTTCTTGTTTACATACTTCCACCAACACAGCTGCTAGTCGTAACTAGTATTCACACAGCTTCTAACAAGCTTCTAACAGGAAAGCTTCTATGTACAGTGTTTCTCAACCATTTTTTTTTTTTTTTGTACCTATGGACCTCTTTGATTCCTATTTCACTCAGATTGACTCTTCTAGCCATTCAAGACTTTTAAAAATCTTATATTTTTATAATTGAATATTATTAGGAATTGTATAAAAAAAAAAAAGAAAATTGTTAAAACATTTATTTTATTGTAGAAGTATAACCAATTCATTGCATATTAATCTTAACAAAATCTCATATGGACCCCAGTCGAGAACCATTGCCTATGTGGTAGCTTGATCTGCTTGCAATTGCAGTCAGATCACCCTCAAAACTGCTCACATTCCCACCATAAAGGAAAAGGATGCAAACACTAACATGTTCAGGGGTACACAATACAAGAACTGTCCACCCAAACTCCCCCCCCCCCACCTTCCGACATGGGTATGGTAGTCATGACTGGAATGATTATGGACAGCAACATAGTTTCTAAAGTTGAAGAGCAGTAGAGTGGCAGAATTTGTACAGGGTCAGACAGTGATTCGTGGTATTTAGTTATATCAGTTTCTATTCTGAATTGAGATCCTGCAGTCTGTTTTATATATATCATCCCTCTGAGGGTGGTAAAGTAAAGCACCAGCCAAATAATGGGATGGCTGGAATTGGTTAATCCTTTTCCTCAAAATTGCTGGTCTTGGAACTTTGAGAGAAACCATTCTGCTTCTTATTATTGAGAGCTGGCAGAAATGTTAGCATGCCAGGCAAAATGCTTAGCAGCATTTCATCCGTCTTTATATTCTGCCAAGGTTGACTTTGCCTTTCACCCTTTCAGCAATTAAGTACCAGTAAAACACTGAGGTTGATGTAATGTACTAGTCCCCTCCCCCCAAATTTCAGACCTTGAGCCTTTAGTAGAAAAGATTATCATTATTATTATTGAGTGAGAGAGCAGTGCATGCCATCAAAGTGACACTGGGGAAAAATATACAAAGCTCAATATACCCATCAAAACTACCTGTCTGATGACACCAGGTACATGCATCACAACCATATGTGCACGACATCATGATCTCATATCAAGATAAACAGTGCAGGACCTTGCAGGTGGGGCCCAGTTAGAATTTTCTTCAGGTTGAGTAGCCTATCCCGCTCAAAAGGTCCCTGAATAAGGATTGTATAAGAATGTTGAATGAAACACCCAGGTTTCCAGAGGAGAATAATCCAAACCCCCAAAGAATTCCTCTCAACACATGGCTATCATGCTCCCCCACTACTGCTCATGATCAGAGATGCACATATCGTCAGCCACTAAGGGACATGTTCAACTGGTTATGGTCAGACAAATGACAAGCAAATCTGTGATATTGATCAGAATATTTGCTGTAGCCCTTCTTTTATACCAAGACAAAACAACGATAACACTTCCAATCAGTTAAGGTCTGAAGCCATGAGAGCCACTGCCTGGTATTGCATCAGGGCATTTTACTATTATTATTACCACCACTACCACCACCATCATCATCATTATTATTATCATTATTATTAAGGCAGCAAGCTAGCAGAATCATTAACAAGCCAGGCAAAATGCTTAGCAGCATTACGTCCATCTTTAGGTTCTGAGTTCAAATTCTGCCAAGGTCAACTTTGCCTTTCATCCTTTCAGAGTTGATAAAATAAGTACCAGTTGAAATTTCAGGGCTTGTACCAATAGTAGAAAGGATTGTTATTATTAAAAAAATAAGGTATCTGGCTGGCAGAAATGTTAGCAGCATTTCTTCTGGCTTTATGTTCTAAGTCCAAATTCCGCTGAGGTTGATTTTGCCTTACATCTTTTTCGGGGTCGATAAAATAAGTACCAGTTGATCAGTGGAGGGGGGGGCGGTCGATGCAATAGACTTACCCCACCCAAACCATGCAAAAAAAATTGCTGGCCCTGTGCCAAAATTTGAAATCATAATTATCATTATCAGAATCATTAACATGCTAGACGAAATGTTTAGTGGTATTTCGTCTGCCGCTATGTTCTGAGTTCAAATTCGACTGAAGTCGACTTTGTCTTTCACCCTTTCAAAGTTGATAAATTAAGTACCAGTTAAGTACTGGAGATAATGTAACTGACTATACCCCCCCCCCACCCACAAATTGGAGGCCTTGTGCCTATAATAGAAAGGATTATCATTATTAAAAGACAGCAGATTAAAGAAATGACTGAGCAGCTTACAAAATTATTTGTGGCATTTATAGTTACATGCACTTTATGTTCTTAGTTGAGATGTCAACAGAGTCAACTTTGACTGTTAACCTTCCAGGGGCAACAAAATAAATATCAGTCAAACACTGCGGTGATATAATCAATTACATCTCTCCACTAAATTTCAGGTCTTTTGTCTATGTGAGAAATCAATATTGTTATTAACATTTAGGTGGTGCAGTGGTAGAAATAGAAGAGAGCTGCTGGATTATATACTAACCAATATTTAGTTTGATTACATAACTCTAGCTACCTCTCATTATCAATCCTTATGATAATCTATATTATTATCATTCTGCTACATATGTAATATGTAATACTTTAAACTATGGAATGAAATCAAAGACAATCTATTCATAAGATATTTGACTGATAAATATTTGGAAATACACACACACACACATATACATACATATATATATATATATATATATCATCATCATTGTTTAACATCCATTTTCCATGCTGGCATGGGTTGGATGGTTTGACTGGGGACTGACAAGCCAGGAGGCTGCACCAGGTTCCAATCTGATCTGGCAATGTTTTTACAGTTGGATGCTCTCCCTAATGCCAATCACGCCAAGAGTGTAGTGGGCACTTTTTATGTGCCACTGGCACAGGAGCCAGTCAGGCAGGCCTGGCATTGATCACATTCAGATCGTGCTTTTTATGTGCCATCAGCACAGGAGCCAGTCATGGGGTACTGGCATTGGCTATGTTTGGATGGTGCTTTTTACATGCCACTGGCACAGGAACCAGTCAGGCAGCCCTGGTATCAATCACGTTATATATATAGTGTAAACAGAATTAGCGGTTGTAATAACCGACTAAGGGATAAAATATCTATATGTACTATTGATATCCATTACCCGTGTTATCCCCGGAAATTGGTGTGGAGGCACATTATGCATGTAGAGTGCAGGTAACAACAGGATAAACAAGAGTTTATCAGGAAACAAATACAAATAATCAGAAAATGGAGAAAACCTCAGATTAACAAACAGCCCCAAGAATGGTAGATTATATGCTTTTAATATATTGGGCTTCTAGACTTCTTTTCTAGGCCATGTTTTCTTTCCTATTCCTTCTTCCCATTGTTTATATTGGATGCTCTTGTTTTTTACTGTGATGAAGCTCCATGCCTTAATCCGAATGTCCTATGAAGATGAAGAATTTTATTTTCGCAATTATTTATAGACAGCGCTTGGCAACAGATGCAGAAACAGCTGTAAGATTTGTTATGTCACGCTTTGTATATTAAAAAATAAGCTATAAATGTGGTCCAATCGATGTGTTTGTTAATATGAAGTTTTCACCATTTTCTGATTATTTGTATATATATATTTATATATACACACTTATACATCTTTTACTTTTTGCTTCAATCACAGGAGTGCAGTCATGCTGGGACACTGGATTAGAGGGTATAGTCAAACAGATCAACCTTATTTTATCTGTCACTTTTGCTGAACTGCTGAGTTACAGGGTCATAAAGAAACCAACACTGGTTTTAAGCGATGAGGGAGAAACAAATGCAAACAGACACACACACACATACATATGCAATGGGCTTCCAGATTTTCTCTACCAAATTCACTCACAAAGTATTGGTTGGCCCAGGTCTATAGTAAAAGACACTTGGCCAAGGTGCTGCACAGTGAGACTGAATCAGAAACAAGTGATTGCAAAGCAAGCTTCTAAACCACACAGCTATATATACACATGCATGATACACACATTTCAATATATAATTGATGTTTCTTTTTAAAATCCACAGCTCTATGGGCAGCTACTCTGGTTCATTCACTGGAACTTTAGGTTCATGTCCAGCCCAATGCATTTTACTGTTATGGAAACTATGGATGGCAATACAGTGTATTAAGATTTATACAATACAGTCATAGTATAGCAGAATATTATAGATAAATTGTCAAGTTTCCTCTATAGTTAATATTGTTTTTATTTCTTGATGTTATGTATTTTCTCAGATTGCTTTAGGTACATATGTAAATCATCAGTAGATGCAGACACCTCTTTACACCCAACTCCCATCATTTCAACTAAATATACTGGAGCTATGTAAAAATGAAGTACCTTGCTGAAGGACACAACACATTACTTGGCCCAGGAATTAAAACCATAACCACATGATCATAAGCCTAACACCATAATCACTTGGCCACACATCTTCACTTCTTGTAGCAATGATAAAGATAACTCTCAAGGTGCAAGAAGTGACAAATGTAGAACGATATATGTATATATGTATATATATATATTGAAAGATGATCACTCCTAAGACTGCATCTTCAGTTCACTCTATGAGAACTTTACACTATCTCAAGAATCAAATATATCAGAAAGAAATTCAACACTTTCAAGATACATTATGCCTTTCATAATTTTCAATAAACAATCTTAGTTTTCAAAATAACCATGAAATTTCCACAGGTCCTGTTGGTCATTATTATCAACAGTTTCCTTTCCCTAAATGTGAAACCTTGTCTCTAGTTAAGATATCATTAGTATTATTTGAGGGTAGAAAATGACCAAAGTGGAAAAACAATGCATCTAATGTCTTGTTGTAATATGGAGTTGTGGATTTTTACAATCTGAGTTAAAATCCTAACAGTGCTGTTTTGCTTTTTATCCTTTTGGGAGATTTAGAAGAATAAAATATCAGTCAAGCACTAGGTTGATTTAATCAGACTTCCTCCAAACTTATTGCCTCGTGATTTGTTAGAAGCACTTATAACAATTAGGGAGTGTAGGTTATTAAAAAAAGTGTTGAGGTATATAGTTTTACAACTTTATGTTCCCATTCAGTTAAGAGTGATATCTTAGGATATATACAATAAGTTCCAGTATTTGTTGTTGGCACTCCGTCACTTATGACGTCGAGGGTTCCAGTTGATCCGATCAATGGAACAGCCTGCTCGTGAAATTAACGTGCAAGTGGCTGAGCGCTCCACAGACACGTGTACCCTTAACATAGTTCTCGGGGATATTCAGCGTGACACAGTGTGACAAGGCTGACTCTTTGAATTACAGGCACAACAGAAACAGGAAGTAACAGTGAGAGAAAGTTGTGGTGAAAGAGTACAGCAGGGTTCGCCACCATCCCCTGCCGGAGCCTCGTGGAGCTTTTAGGTGTTTTTGCTCAATAAACACTCACAAAGCCCGGTCTGGGAATCGAAACCGTGATCCTATGACCGTGAGTCCGCTGCCCTAACCACTAGGCCATTGCGCCTCCACAAGTTCCAGTATAAAACTACAGAAAATTCAAGCAACTCTTTCACCATCTCACAAGAATTTATGCAATTATTTTAGCATAATATATACTTCATGATCCATCATCACTTTATATATACTTCAAGATCCATCATTATTGCTTAATATGTTAAACCGTACAACCTATGCTGGCATAGGTTGGATGGTTTAACAAGAGCTGGCCAGCCTCCAATTGTTTGTTTTAGCATGTTTCTACAGCTGGATGCCAACCACTTTATAGTGTGCTGGGTACCTTTTACGAGCTACTGGCATTGGTGCCTTTATGTGGTACCGGCACAAATGCATCATATGTGACACTGGCACGAGTGCATTCTAGATGGCACTGGCATGAGTGCATACTACATGGCATTGGCACAAGTGCATTTTATGTGGAACTGGCACCAGTGCAAATTATGTGGCACTTGTAAGTTAAAGAGTGCTCAACTGAGAGGAGAGAGGAAGTGGGGATATGACCATAAAGGGTATGCCTGTATGTATGGATGGCCACAATTTTACTTGATGTGATTTTACTTAGCTTCCAAAAAAAAAAAAAAAAAATTATTTCACACTCTTGAAAGTTTCTAAAATGGATTAAAAGAGGATTCAGAGGATTGCTTTGGTCTAATGGCAGAATGCCTGCCATGTCAACGAAAGAGATGTGGGTTCAAGTCCCACAGGTATCTTTTGACTTTTTCTTTTCATGAGGGATTTTTCAACCCAATATGTGCATGCTCTTATTTATAGCTTTATATGTACTTCAAGAATCAATTCTACACAAGAGCTATGACAACAGATGCCAAACTCAGAAATCATTACCATTTCTAATAGTAACACAAATTCATAAATATTGGGAGTGATTGATTAACCCTTTCGTTACCAACCCGACTGAAACTGGCTCTGAGTACAAATGTCTTGTTTTCATAGTTTTGAATTAAAATCTTCCACCAAACTTTAGTCACAATTTATATTCCAAACACTAGCTGAATGATAACTAAGCTATTTTACTAAATTCTTTGTTATATTTAAAGTAATTGAAAGAAACACAAAGCATCTCAAAATAAATACAGTAACAAAAGGGTTAAATCAATCCAGTACTTGACTAGCACTGAATTTAAGAAACCTTTTAAGTACAAAAAGGTACAGGTAGCCACAATATGATGCAAGCTCAAAATATAAATAAACCGTTTATATTATTAGCAGTGGGGATTTGCATTTGCAATAATGCCTGAATGTTACACGGTAAAAAATGTTTATTATTTATTAATTTAGTTATTTTTTTTGTGGAAATTGAAGATGATGTTGCAAATGAGAAGTACTAACAGTTTCATTTTAATGTTTGGTGGAATGAATACCAGTACCAAATATACTGGTGTAAGTAGGTCAAAATCTACACTAAATGTTAAAACTATTGGCAAACAATAAACAGACCAAGAATATTGAAGAATAAGCAGATATTTTTGAAATGGTAACTTTGTGTACTTGTCACAATTTTATACACACACACATATATATATATATATATTTAGCCAATAGACTTCTATATCAATATCCTATCTTCACACTACATTAATTTTCTATCAAAATACTTCTGCATTATATAAAGATACAAATGTCCATGATATTTTTCCCTTCTAAGTACACATACACAAATATTGGTTGACACTTCAAAGATAATTTTGACAATTCTGGATGAGATCCAAATTGTGTAATCATTTCATCTACAAAAATCAATAGTTTTCATTGGATTCAGTTTTTATGAGACACTTCCACATTTTTTTTTTAAATGTGTTTCAAAACATACAATGGGAGAGTCATTCACCAAATTATTGATCAACTACCTCCTATATCAAACAATTAATTAACCCATTTACATTAAATACATAGACTAAGCTAGCCATGCATAAAATTATGTCAAAATTCTTCCAATACAGTATTTTCTATGCTATTGTCCAACTTTATCAGACAGTTTCAGTTTTGTCTTATATTTTTAAAGGCTGAATCGTTGTTTTCTTACTATTCAACTTTTGTGTTGTTAAGTGGTTGAGCTAAGAGTATAGTAATACACAGCCAGCTGTCACTTGGAAGTGTAGAGAGTATGGCTTAGTAGCATATTCCATGTTCTGGCTAATTGTTTCAAGTACATATGTGGTCACCAGCAGACATAGACACCCTCTGTTCACCCTTAACCTAGCAGAACATGCAGGATGTGGCAGTTGGAAGGAGAGACAGATGCACCAACACCTGGCTGGTATTCATAATAACTTAATATGAAGTGTCTTGCCCAAGGTCACAATGTACCACATAGGTTAGGAATTGAACTCAACCATAAGATCTTGACCTGAACACTCTAGCCACCAGGTTATGTACTTTCACAGTGGTTGCAGCACCTATTTTGAAAAATTGGTGAACTAGGACAAAACTTGACCTAAATATCAATAAATTTTCAATGAGAAAAATGAATGACAAGAATCCCTCAGCTGTGAAATGAGAGCAGTACTTCATCTGCAACAAATAGCAGTGAAAGTTGTCATCAACATTTCAAATGTTTTCAGTACTATCACTAATTGTCGATGTTTTCTTCATTATTGATTTTTACATGCTCTTCCATTTTATTGTTGTTGCTTAGCTATAATTGAAAGAGTTTATAATCAAATCTATTTCAGTCATGACCATTCTGCTGTATTTTTAAACAAATTTTTCTAGGCTTATATTGTCTAATGTCTCCTTTAAGATGATCAGCTGTGATTTAAGAGAGATTTGACTATTTTTTCTAGTGAGTCAAATGATCATTAAGTGACACTTTCACTGGTTTGGTAAAAAAAAGTTGCTTAGCTAAAAGTCAGTTCTAATCAAGCAGACTTATGATCAAAGATATCCCAGCTACAACTGACCCATCATTCTGTTTATCAAGGATCAGTTTATCCAATGTGGGTGTGTTTTTTTCTAAAACAGTAGGTATGATTGAAAGTAATTTGGTTGCTATTTCAAGCAGGTCAAACGACCAAGTAGAGAAGCATGTTGCTCCATGCTAGTGTAGGCTGAAGAGATCTGTGACAATTTGCTGGTTTACCAATATTTTTTTCATGCTTTCAATACAGCTTAGCACCAGTGATGTCGCAACTCATTTCTACAGCTCAGTGAACTGGAGCAACCTGAAATAAAGTGTCTTGCTCAAGAACACAACACAGCTCAGTCTGGGAATCAAACTCACTACATCATGATTGTGATTCCTATTGACAAAGAAAAACAAGAAATATCATTAATATTTTATTAACTTTAAGCCAGCATGCTGGCAAAGATTAATACCTAACAATATTTAGTTTTGTAGTTCAACATTCAAAACTCAAATCTCACAAGAGCAAACGCTTTATCTCTCCAGTTCATCAATAAAATAGGCACCGGTATTGTTCTAGGATTAAATCACTTGACTGTTTCTTCCTTGGCACAATATTTACTAGTCAAAAGAAATCAATATTTTAACTAATGCAGTAGTGTTAGAGCAATAGATGGCAACATTTGATCAGCATCAACAACCATTTTCCTTTCTTGCACAAGTCTACTGGAAAACCACCATTTGTCTCTATCTTTTATTTAATAAGAAGAACCCAACATCCTGAGATTTAACCTCACTACTTTCTTAAATGTACCTTCCTTTGACAACACATCTCTTTTTCACTTTGCACTCATCATCCATTTACATCATGCAGTAGACTTCCTTGTGTGTATCAGCTGGGGCCTTGCTCTCACTACATTTGTGTTTTGGTTTTTCAACATCATCATCCTTTAACAACCATTTCCCATGCTGGCAAGCAGAAGGACTGCATTGAGTTCCAGTCTGATTTGGCTTAGTTTCTATGGCTTGATGTCCTTCCTTACATCAACCACTTTACAATGTGCTGGGTGCTTTTAACGTAGCATTGGCATGAGTGCTTTTTATGTGGCACCAGCATAGAACTTTTGCAGGCCAATCCTCTTCAAAAGGGGGAGCAACCTTAACACTTCTGCTATAGAGGATGGGTCTTCTTGAGTACAACAAGGTATCAGGTATCTTGGTCCTTTGTTATGTAGATTAATATATCTACAGACTACATTTAGTTTCTCTCCAGAGTTTTAATGTCCATATCAATCTACCATGCACCAACATTTGTACAAAGCCAAAGCATTATAAGGAAAACGTAGTAAACTACTAAATCTCATTTCATAAAACAGAGGAACAAAAGGCAAAGTTAACTCTTTTGAGATCTGAGATTTTCACCTCAATGTAATAAACTAGCAGTACCAGTTCAGAACTCTGTAGTTCTGCCATTAGTTCATTTGTTTTATAGCTGTTTTTCCATGGGTAAGGCAGATGTTATTTCGAAGTATTGTTTTACAGCTAGATGCCCTTCCTGATTCTATCCCTAAACTACTTTTCTTGTAAAAGATCTCCTTTCCACACATCTGACACAAAATGACTAAACAATTTAACAGAAAACTGACAACACCTTGTCACACTTCCATACAAGTGATTGAAGATGTAAGGAAACAAACACACACGACAGTCTCTTTTCATTTCCGTCAACCATATCCACTCACAAGGCCTTGGCCAGCCTGCAGGGTATAGTAGAAGACACTTGCCTAAAGTGCTGTGCAGTAGGACTGAACTCAAAACTACATGGTTGGGAAGCGAATTTCTCAACAAACAGGCATGCCTGCGCTTAATAATTACTTAAAAGTACAGCCCGATTAAGGACATATCTCCAACAAACATTTGCCATTGTATCTAACAAAAAAAAAAAAAAAAATCAATATTCAGTTAAATTGGTGAATGCTATTGGATAAATAACTAATGAATCTAATCAATAACTTGGTTTTAATTTCAGGTTATTTCACTGTAGTCAAATTATTTCATCAATGCCTTAAAAAAATAGACATGAATATCATAAAAAACTCATTCTTCTCCTCAAATGGATTTACTTGAATTAAAGTAGTAAGTTGGAAAAAAAAACAAACAAAATACAGAAACAGTATTAGTATCTAATTTTATGCTTTTGGGTTAAAATGCTATCAGGGTTATCTCCACATACAATTTATCTGGGATCAATACAACAAATACTAAATTACAAAGGGTAATACAATTAACTATACCATGCTCTTTGAACACAGACTTCTAATACATGCATACACATATAAATATATATTGGAATTAAAACATAAATATATATATATTTCACTGATATATTAGAAGCTTATGACTAGTCTGTAGTAGTTTTTCAAATCACACCCTATCGTTTTAAATTAGGGAAAACAGATACTATAGTCCTAATCCTCTACATCTAAAAGACAGAATTTTATGACCAGGTTGCCTCTGATGAGGGCTGAGTTAGAGCAAAAGAACATTTCACCAGCTATTTAACCACTTACTTGAAGTATAGAGTTCTCTGTCTGAAAGGATCTTCTGATGATGGCCCTCACAGATGGGAAGACAAGGGACTGAAACTTCTGGCAGTTTGCTGTGCTTGAGAAGACATATCAAGATAAGTAAATTTGTGGCTACCCTCACATACAGGAATGCTCCCTACATCCTGCTTCAGAGAGCTGAGAGATCTTAATCTTGTAGGTTCATGGGTGTTGGTGCCATGTAAAAAAAAAAACACCCATGCCAGTGCCGTGTAAAAGCACCCAATACACTCTATAAAGTGTTTGGTGTTAGAAAGAGCATCAAGCCATAGTAACCAAGCCAAAACAGACAAAGAGCCTGGGCAGCTCTTCAGCTGGCCAGTTCCTGTCAAACCGTCCAACCCATGCCAGTATAGAAAAGACATTAAATGATGACGATGTTATTGAAGATAGGTATGTGACTGAAGTGTGACTAACAGTGATAAGTCTTATCTTTCAATGTTCTTGAGTTCAAAATTCTGTCAGGGCTGACTTTGCTTTTCATTATTCCAAGATTGATAAAATTTATATCAATTATCCATTTGGCTAATTTAATTGATTACACCCTTCTTGTGACTATTTGGAAAGAGTCAATATTCAATTGAGCTAGATCTTTATATTGTTTCATTAACTATTACTCTATAGAGTTAAGTTCCAGTGACTTGAATACACAATTGGTTTCCAATTCCTGATTATAACAACTACACTGTTAACTCATTAGAAAAACAATTATCACACAGTTTTACTTCCATTCACCCTGTAAATCTAAAGCAATTTATCTATAAAAAAAAATCAATATTATTCAAAGGAAGATCAGTGAGTTGGTAAAAGTACAAGAATGCCAGACTAAAGATTTCCCCATTTTTACATTTTATACTTCTAAACTCCTGGTTCAATTCAATCTGCTTAAAAAAAAAATTAGTATTAAAATATCTATATGTGATTCTTCCTAACAAAAATAAAAAGAGGCTGTGCTTTTTTTCTCAAATGAAATCAATATTGTTTTTAAAAACCAGAAAAATGAAGTCAGAATTTATGATTAAAAGAAAATAATTACCAAAAATGGGTATAACGTCAACATGATTTTTAATTAGCAATTGATTGATTTATTTATTTTTTGTCGGGTTTATTCAACCATTTTGCATTTCAATTCTTCAAAATGTACAGAAAGAATATTAATATGACCACTGCAAGGACATGCAAAAGTCATGGGCATTGCACCAGTCCTCCTCAATCTTTACACATACATATTGGGTTGTCCGGAAAGTTCATGCCAATTTTTAAAGGAAAGAAATGGTCAAATACTTAATGACTTTATTTTGTCATTATCTGTAGTGGATGGGCTGCCTGATCGCTCTTTATCAATAAGGCTACAATCTCCAGCTCAGAACCTTGCGAATCACTTCCGTACAGTTCTTTCGGATAAAGAAACATCACCGTAAACTGTGCATATTTCTTTGGTTGCTTTTGAGGCATTTTTCCCTTTATGGAAAAAGAAAAGCATCAAGTGCTGAAAATAAACTTTCTTATCTTCCATTTTAAAGGGTTACAAAATTAACACAGGTTATAGGAACATAAACCTTCTTCCATGAAAAGATAGCTTAAACTGTGCTCTAAATGGAGGTGTAGTCAAATCCTATTTTATAGACTCAACAACGTTCTAAAATAAGTCGAAAAGTAAGCTACTATAAATCGGCACCTTGCTAACTATCAGCCATTTTGTAGTTTATATTCCTATTGTATGTGTCTATGTTTTGTAAGTGTGTATGGGGAGTGCCTGTATTATCTATATCCTCTGTTAATACATGTTCGGTTATTTTTGTTTTTATTTATTTATTTGTTCATGTGTTTATACCTACTTTTTTTGTTTTTTTTTGTATTTAATTTAATTTTGTTAACGTATGTAGTATTTAATTCCATTTGTTTATCTATGTATTGTATTATATTTTGTTCATATTGTTATCGGTTTATGGGGAATTTATTGTCATACGTTGTGGTTTGTTGGAGGTGTGTGTTAGTGTTCCATTCCAGTTTCCTATTCAGGCTAGGTTTATCTTCTATTATGTGTGTAGCTTTTGTAATTTGTCTAAGTGCTGCATCTGTGCTATGTGTGGACAAGATTTTAATTTCTATGTTGTTGAGTGAGCCTCCATGTTCCTGCTCAGTGTGCTGGTATAGAACTGATGAGCTCTTCTCTTCCTTAAGTTCCCCCTAATGTTCATTTACCCGCTCTCCTATGCTCCGTGCTGTTTCCCCTACATACGTCATTGTCTTGTTACTGCATCATCCCTCTGTACATCTTATACTATAGACCACATTTCTGGTTTTACAGTTTGTTTGTGGGCTAAATCTACATACAGTACAGTTCCTATCAGTGCAGGGGGTTCTACTAAAAGAGTATGTTCTACTGATAAGGGATTTGATAAAGTTGCCTGGCCTTTCAACAACCTTAATTCTTAGCTTAAGTTTGTCTAGGGCCCTTCTAAAGCGGTACACCAGTTCGCCTCTAGGGGTGGTGTCGACGAACATGACGCTCTGGTATTTGTGGCTATCATACCATGAGTTGGCCTTCCCTATTTTCTTCTTAATCCTTTCAATGGTGTTCCAGGATTTGCTCCTATAGAGTGGGCAAATCCCATTCCTATCGTTATGTTTGATGGTTTCAAATTTCTTCATAGCTCCTTTGTATACTCTGATCCTTTCTTTATGGCTGTAACCTGAGAACTGCATGCGGTGAACGAAATGTTGTATATGTCTCTTTAACTCTGTAGGATTGCACATGCAGGACACATTTCGCATTACTCTGACGAGGTCTGCCATCAATATATTGAATTTGGCATTGTCCGCAATAGCTGAGTTCCGGTGGATCAGGTATTTGGAGGCCATAGGTTTTGCATAGTGTGTATGAAGGATTCGGGTTTTATTATTCTCAGTTTCTAGCCAGAGTTCAGTATCTAGTACAGATAATTTATGGTTAGGGTGTTTAGTAGGGTAGTCTATCGTAACCTTAATACTCTGGTGGATGGAGTTAGCTATTTGCTGGATGCTCTCCATACTTTTAGTTTCTATTTCTATTTCAAGAGTACTCTCTTGTGGGGGTGTCTTTTACCACTACGTTGATATCATTGACATATCGAGAGTACATATTCACGAGTATTCATATAAATTCATAATTTACAAACAGAAACAATCGGGGTCAGGGAGTGGGCTGCAAAAAAAAAATCATAATCTAAAAAAATTTTTGTCATAGCATATAAATATATTTATGGGGAGAAAAATATTGAAAAACAGTACATTCGAGAACGAGAAAGAAATGAGGAGGGTTGTCTTGGGATGTGCTAGAAACAACTGACAAATATCCCTCTCAAAATACTGACAATTTTTAAAAATATATTTTTTACCGAAAAAAACACTCCAGTACTTTTTGGTTATCTCACTTCCATTAAAAAATTGGGTTATCTCCCCACTAAAAAGCTGAGTTTTTGTGGCGATAGGAGATTGGATAAAGTGTTAGATCCTTTTGATTCAATACTTCAACACATTGTTGACTTCGGGCCTCCTGAACAGGCATGGCATAATTTGTTATAAAAATGTTATTAGATTCAATAAGATGTTTAATTTTTTCCAGTTTTCATGTTTATCAATTTTTTCAGCTTCGTATGATCTGTTATAAAAATATCAGATTCAATAAGATGTTTAATCTTTTCACTTTTCATGTTTAATTTTTAATTTTTCTTTTGTTGTTTATTGAGGGTTAAACAATTTTTATTAGTTGGGGACGATAACCCAATTTTTTAACAGGGGTCAGATAACCAAAAAGTACCAACGCTCTTCCCATGGTTTTGAAGTGCTCCAAAAATTGGCTAAAATCGGTTCGGAGTGGGATGATGGGGGGGGGGGGGGGTTAAAATTTCTTTTTCATAAAAAGATGTTCACCGCCCATATCGTTTCGAAGTAAAACAAAAAAAAAAAAAAAAGGAAAAATCCCCATGAACTTATATGGTCTTCCTGATCCGAAACTCTTCTCCCCACCAATTTTTTTTTTTTTTGCATATTCGTTATCTCCGACATATAAAACAAAGGGATTCGAATAAACTTTTTCAGAAAAATCCATTTTACAAGGTGAGGTGTGAATCTGCATTAGCACCCCACCCCCCACAAAAAAAACAACTTCATTTAACGACTTTATTGTGTTTAAACATAAAAATCCAATTCCAAAGAAGAGTTACAATGTTACTTCTAATTTTACACTCCCTTCCGAGAGGGTGAATACCCTAATTATATGATTTTAACTGATATCACGTCATAGGTGAGTGATCTCCCTTGTTTAAGACATAAGATTTGTTTTTTAATAAGAGGACCTTTGGACACTCAGGTTGGCGAGACCAAAGTAATAGTCAATGCGAATCACTGTTAGTTCCAAAAGAGACATGTAGCGGCAAAGAGCAATCAATGGTTGCTTTTTCACTATTTTTAATTAGTCTGCGGTGATACTCGATAGGTTAGCGTAACTTTGTCTTACACAAGTCTGTTAATATTTCTCTGCTAAAAGCATTTGTATGATGTATATTCTTTAATGCAAATTTTCCCCAAATAGGGTGTAAATTACGATTATATCGTTTAATTCATACACCCTGACTTTATTTCCTCATACATAATGCAGTCTCTAAGTTGCATATTGAACGTGTTGGTGTGTTGCTATAAATCTGTAATCATATACCAGTAAAAGTAGTAGAAGTGTGGGTGCAATTATTCACTTTATATAGAGATAATAAAATACATACAATGGTGCAATAACCAAATATTTGAGTTTCATGAAAAGAGCCTTTTGAGATCAGGTTGTGAGACAATGTGATCTATGGCCTTCATACTTTTCGAAACCGTTTTCTTTGAGCAAACTGGAATCCGAAGAGTGGGATGGAGTGCGTCGGCGAAAATGTCATACAAAGTTTGTGAACTGTGAAATGTATTTAATAAACAATTTAAAAGTTTTGATCACTAGGTAGATCACCTTCGTTGATTACCACTGTCATGGTATTAGCTGTCAGAAGTGAAAGTAGAAAAATCTGACAAGGAACGTTACTGCTGGTTTGAGTTGATTCTTTGGCTACTGACTGGCCGGAGCTATCTACCTGTCTGTCTGCCTATCTCTCTCTCTCTATATATATATCTATCTATCTGACAAATATACCGGAAAAGGGCACGATATGGGAGACCAAAATTTTTTTAAAAATTCTATCACGAAAGGAAACACTTCCAATTTCTTACACCCGTTCTTTCCCCATGGGGCAGTGACAGCTATTCCGAAAGTTCTCCTATAGATGTGACCACGTTTCGTGAGACAGGTGTAGTAGTAAAAAAATTATAAAAAAGATTTCACTAACACTAAAATAAAATATACGCTAAAACAAAACAAAAAACAGCAAAAATAAATAATGGAATAAAAATTTAGTAACATGAACAAAACAATCAACAATAGTAAACTTTTGGTCTTTTTTTAACATCACAATTATAGAAATATGGGAATAAAGAATAAAGAAACAAAACACTTCTTTTAAACAGCAATTTCTTTTCTGATAAAAACATTCATTCACGTGTACTTTTCTCTGGCGATAGTTAACCCTTTAGCATTCAGATTACAGTCAAATGTAATGTTTATTTATTCATGCTTTGAATTAATGATGCCTTATCTCAGTTTCGAGATTTCGATGATGCATTTGTTTCTTTTTAGAATGACGTTGTTGGATAGGTATGAGGCGTAATATCTGGCCTGTTTGAACACAAAACAGGTAGAATATTCGGGCTGGATATGGCTGGTTTAAATGCCAGAGGGTTAAGGTTTCGTGTAAAAAAAAAAAAAAAATATTAATGAGTTTATGAAGTAACTCACATCGAAATACATTAATGACAAATGTAAATGTCATGAAAGGAGGGTAGAATAATTTCTTTCAGTTCCATTCAATCTATGGTACTGGAATGGAAAACAAAAAGATACAATGGACACTACTACGAACACATGCTTCCGCTTAACATCTACTTTCGTTTCTCCCGCTGTAACACCTAAACGTTTGACCAATCAGATTTCTATTTATTGCAACGTCAACATTTCCGTTAGATTTCTGGAATTCGCGCATGTACACTTCCTCGGCTTCCGGTCAATCATATTTGTTTTCTTGATACTGCTCCTTAGTGAAGGCCCAGTGGTTAGGGCAGCGGACTCATGGTCATAGGATCGCGGTTTCGATTTCCAGACCGGGCGTTGTGAGTGTTTTTTGAGCGAAAACACCTAAAAGCTCCACGAGGCTCCGGCAGGGGATGGTGGCGAACACTGCTGTACTCTTCCACCACAACTTTCTCTCACTCTTACTTCCTGTTTCTGTTGTACCTGTAATTCAAAGGATCAGCCTTGTCACACTGTGTCACGCTGAATATCCCCGAGAACTACGTTAATGGTGCACGTGTCTGTGGAGTGCTCAGCCACTTGCACGTTAATTTCACGAGCAGGCTGTTCCGTTGATTGGATCAACAGGAACCCTCGACGTCGTAAGCGACGGAGTGCCAACAACTGCTAAGGCGGCCAGCCGGTAGAATCGCCAAGTATGCCGAACAAAGTTCTTACTAGTATTTCTTGCGTTCTGATTTCAAATTTCGCTGAAGTCTACTGTGCCTTAAATCCGGTTGAGTTTGATAAAATAAATACCACTGGTGTCGATGTAATCAACTAGTCCCTCCCTTCAAAACTACTGTCCTTGCGCCAAAATTTGTAAGAATATAAAGTTATGCAGTAAATGATTTTTCTGCGCTGCGAAGGTCCTTTTTAGTTTAGATATGATTTGCTTCTATTTGAATTTTTTCTCCAAAGTTGATATTTATTCTCCTATTGTCACCAGTTTTCAAAACTATAATTCCTTCAGTCAGACATTATTACTTACCCTTTGACATCGATTTATCTCCCTTGCAGTTCACTTGACTTATACTCTTACCGCCACTTGTCATCTCTTTCACTCTAACGTCATATTTCTCTCAACTACCGCTAACTGCTACTTCGTCATAATCCATATCTCTTACTTGCACTCTGTCATCTCACCCCTCCTATTTTAACTATATACGTATATATATATATATATATATATATATATGTTTTTATTGTCAATTCTTCTTTCGATATATACACTCTGATAGTATTGTCTTTTACCTTTGACTACTACTCCAACCGGCTTATAAATGTTTTCTCATTCCTCTCTCTATTTCTTTTGTTCGATTTCAATCACTCACCCTATTACTGCCACAATTGTCAGTATTCGCGTCGGCGTCAACGTCACGAAACGTTGAAAGATTTTTTTCGGTGTTACTCCTCCCTCTTTCTTTTATGTACTCACACTTTCTACGATTTTCTCTCTTTCTACTCCCCTTCATTCCTTTTTCTTAAAGTTTATATATTTCTCGCATCTACTCCTTCGCTTTACTTATTGTACTCTCCGTCTATTTCTCTCTCTCTCTGTCTTTCATCATGTTTGTTTGCTCATTCAATTATTTCCTTAATCACGTTTGAGTCTTACACTCTCTCTCCTCCTCTTCCTTTTACTCACTTATATATATATATTCCTCCTCTCGCCCTCTTTCAATTATATACACCCTCTCTTTCACTCGGTGCTAGCTTTAACAGTCCTGGTACATTACGACCTGCTACCATTGCTCCAGCGTGACCAACTTTATAATCAGCAGTAAGATTTACTGCTTAAAAGAACCGACACCAGTGTTTATCTACCACCCATTGTGTTTATAACACAGATACCTCTAAGAAAAAAAAATAGATTTGTTTTATTTTTTTAAAGGAGGGTGTTTAAAAAAAAACAACAACAAAAACGCCCTCCCCACGTTGATACGGAATCGAAAGATTTGAAAAGAAATTACCACAGAGATAGCTCTTCTGATTTAACTCTACATATACCGTCAACACAACATTTATATATTTATATTTCTAACTAGCTTCTGCAGGGTTTTTTTCCCCAACTACTCCTACTATAACAAGCAAACATGGGCATGCGACGTCAACGTACAAAGAATCCTCCGATCTTGAGCCAAGAATATTTTATCCAGAATCATGCTGACATCGTATGTTGTGTTGCCATGGTGTTTATACTGGGCCTTATCTTCCAGGTAAAGCCGGCACTGACTTTTCTGTCTTTCTATCCTCTCTCTATTTCTCTTTGCTGTCTTTCATGCACGTAGACATGAAGCATTTCTATCTGTCGCTGTGTGTAACTTAGACTTGTATTAATGAAAAAGTGTATTACCATTATATAATGGTTATATGTCGTTTTCTGAAATGTCTACGTGTCCCAAAAGACCAAGCTGATGAAACTTGTATGTATGTGTGTGTGTGTGTTAAGGAAATAGACTCTTTAATTTTAATTTTTTTTTTTGCATGTATATACGTGACGTGGTGATATGTAAGGGGTGTGAAGTTTAAAAAAAAAAGGCTGACATGTAATAACTTGTTCTTGGATGCTGCTGAGATTCTGTTTTCTTTTAAGTTATTTATAGAAGACCTTCACCTCCTTTCATTATTGCCCATTCTCCTTTTAACGCTCTGTCCCATTGTCTTAGACAGTAATTCTAGACCGTTTAAACCGGACTTAAGAATCCATCATTACCTTTCTCAACACTGAAGAATGAATGTTTCAATATCTAAAACAGTTTTCTAGAAATACTTAGAAATTACACCCCACAAACACTTCCTGGTTACTCTTAGATTCTGGTCAAAATTAACCCTTTCACTTTTATTGTTCTTATTGTCTTCCTGTTTTCCCTTTCATACATTAGTAATATGTTTTACAACTGTCATATTTTTATAGAATTTAATGTTTTTTTGTTTTAACTTAGTGTTATTGAGTAACGAAATTTGAGGGATTTTCCTCCTTCTGTTCACTTATCATAAAAGTACCCGCTCACGTTGGTACTTATATTTCTAATAAGACTGGTTTCTATGAACTAGGATAAGATTTGTTCTTATTTTGCTTATGTCAAGTTGGTATTTTCGGACTCGACATAGCCTTCTCGCTCTCGATCGACAAAACAGGACTGATAGCATAAATAATCAACTGTGCTCGTTTCCTAATACAATACTTGTGTCTTAACCATTCGTTTTAAAACGATTTATAGCTGCAAATACGGTCTAGATGTATATTTACCATGTGGAAATCTGGCTGCTTTGATTCTCCCCGCCCCTGGATTGGCAAACTAAATGAAACTTCTTGTTGCAGTGAACGGAGTGTCAGTTTTAAAAACGCGTGTATGTTTTCATGTCTGCAAATTAACAGCTGGTTAATTACTTTTACATATCTCAAATTGTACACTTAATGTCCAAACAGCCGTTAGCAGGTTGTTATTTGCTATCGTCAACTCCAGAACAAACAAGACTTTGGTAGCTTATTATAATAATATTAATTCTAAGCCGTACAACTAATAAAAACTAAAATGATATCCTGAAATTTACCGGGATTTCTATTTTCATCTTTTGGAACCAAGATGATAAAGATTTCTCCTTTAGTCAACTGTCCTAAGTCAGTAGCATAAGTTCTAAAGAAGTTTAGTTTCCATAAATCTATGTAAATGCTGAAGTTGCGTGGAATAGACTTATCCCAAACGTATTCATGTTGAGCCATATTGCGACATAAACTCGTCTTGGATACGAAAGTATTTTATGTGACGAAAATTCTTCATTATTTCTTGATTATATATAATTGTTTTATTTCATGGACAGTTACAAAATTGTCTATTCGAATTTGGAACGGGTCTTGTACGTTTTACGACCGGCATTTCAAAATCAATGCAGAATACATATTGAGGAATAATATTGTTAAAAGACTTATTTTCTAAAATTTCAAAATGCTTGAATTCATGAAATTCTCCATAGTTGCATGAAAAATTTTGTAAGAAAAATTTACAAAATGTTTCTATGTGAAATGTTTAAAATACAATTCTGTTGATCAGTATCAGCTGTGTTGTTCTCGGTGGAAACGTGTCAGTAAAAAGCACATGTCTCCCCCCCCCCCCAAGATTGCTTTGACAGTTCAAATCATTTATGGTCCCTCTTATGCGAGTTTTATTAATTTTAGAATCTGGCTTAAAGGCTCTTCAAAATTTTCTTAAGGATGGAATAACGTACATTTTAAAAATTTAATTAAATATCCACGATGATTCCGCATATTACTGCTACGACCTTTTTAAACATTGCCGACACCATATGGTCAATTCCTACATACATGCTTCCCACTCCACGTAATATGTAGTAATTTTGTAGTAATGTTTACTATAAAAAAAAAAAAAATTAAAATTTTCTTTTGTAATTATACTTGCTTTCTTTTTTTTCTAAACATCTTGAAATAAAACAAAAAATAATTGTGATAGAATATTTATCTCAACCGCTAACTTTTAAAGAATATTATTGGAAAGTGCTTGGATTTTTTTTTTTTCTCCTGTTAATTTCTTACGTGTTACTTCTTACATTTTCACGGTTTTAATTTCTTTGGTTGCATTTGTCTAAGTGTCAATTTTTTTTTTTTTTTAAAGAATGAGTTCGACTGACTTATTTATTTCTCAATATGTTAGTTATTCTTCAAAGGTATTAAAGAATGTCTTTCATTACTTTGGACCTTTTCACTAATGATCTAGCGAAAATTATTAATTTTCGAGTTTATTCATTAAATTTATCTCTATATTTGTTTTGTTATTATAATAGTTTTTGACTACGTGGAAACGGCATGTGAAGTTGTGTGCGTGTGCGCGCGCCTGCTATCAGTCATTCACTTGCATTTCAGTTTGGTTTGAACATTTCGGCATTGCATATATATTATTCAGAAATTTGCCTGAGCAAATGACTGATATAAAATGTACCATTTCCTCTCCAAACTCAATACATTTTATAGACATTTAACATTGAGACAATTTTTTAAAGTTTTTTTTTTCTTTACACATTCGATGGTTAGATGTAACCAAGTCTAAACTCGTTATACGAGGGTGCTCCTAAAAACTGTACACACAGCGTTATCAATCAACCCATTCGATTCAAATAAATAGAAACTTTTTAAAATCCTTTTTATTGTTTTGCAGACTAAGTAGTAATAAAATAGATATATTGATTTAAATTACTAGTTATAGTTTGTCATTGCAAGTCCAAGCACATAGCTCTGCATTTATCATAAGGTCTCTTTTATAAGAGTCAGGATCTTTCCTTCATTCGTGTAAATACATTCCGATAGGAAATGGCAATTAATATCTCAAATTGTTTCTACATCACTTCATTTCTTATCAGTCGTCTGTAGGGGTTTTGTTCGTATTAAAGGAAAAGTTCTCGAGAACATCTTTGGAATTCATTCGGCCTTTTATCTTTTTAAATAAATCAGGATTCCTTCTTAATATTATCTCGTCTCCTTTCAGTTTTTCTGTTATGTTTCGCTCGTACACCATACTGCAGTGCAGCCATGTGGTGTTTTTCTTTAGATACTGCAATGCAACCATGTGTAGTGGTGGGGGAATCTCGCTCTCACTATGTTGTCTCTCTACTTCGGTGGCCATTTCCAAATATTCAAATGGGAAATTACATACGTGGTCAGTCGCATATACACGTATTGCATTTCAAACTACATTTTTATAAAATTTAAACCTTATTGCAAAAACAAATGATTACTTTAGCTTTAATGATTTTTGTCAATAAAAATTCGAGCATGCTAGGTTTGCTTCAACAAATCCAGCAAAATCCTTAAACATTTTCTTCAAAGCTCCTTTTCAGTTTAAAATTCGTTATTCTTAAATTATGATTTTTTTTTCTTCATATGAATGGTTTCCGAGAATAGGCTAATATTTATTTTTATCACCTGTTTTCTCCAAGCTGAAGTCGCTAACAAAAACTTAGTCTGTGTGAACATTGCTGTGTTTGGCTTCAGGTGATTTGTAGAAGAAACCTTATTTACTGAATTGGTTATAACATTCCTTATTACCATGATTACCTACCATCTCGTTCATCATCGTCATTTTAATGTCTGCTTTACCATGTTTGTATGGGGCAGACGAGAGTACGTTGGGGCCAAGTTTTCTATAGCCTCATTGCCTCCTTGACGCTAATCCCCACCTGTTGATGCGAGTTAATAGTCTCCCTATCTATCAAACAACAAACATCATGGACTTGATTAGATGGAGAAAGGGAAACAAATGACACTGATTGAGTGAGCTATTTTGTTTACAATCTGCAAATTGCATGTGGATATGAGGCAAATATAAACTCATTAACGTGCATGCACGCGCACTCACACACACGTGTGTGTGAGTATATACATACATATGATGGCCTTATTCCAGTTTCCATTTATCAGATACCTTCTCAAGGTATAGGTCAGCCTGGGCTATAGTAGAAGATATTTGCCCAAAGTGGAACTGAACCCAAAACCAACCACATGGCTGGGAAATGAACTTCTTAACTGCACAGCCATACCTGTACCTATTATATACCATCTTTTTGGTGCTGATCATTCTCCACAATTCCACGCTCTTCATATAATTCATCCATATGAATCATTCAAAAGGCATGGCACCTTTTTAGGTAAGTTTCAACAATTTGCTAAGAAAGTTGTTTTCAGACAAGTCACACATACATTGTCACTTAAACCGGTGATAGAAATTGATCTTAGGAACTTGAGGTATGTTAAGGCCTCTGAGGATGCAATGAAGAGCGTAGTGTAAGACTATAAGTCCCTTCATTAACTGAAACTAGGAACCCTCCCCACACCAACTGTTTCCATCACTGTAGAAACTGGATGTCTGCTTCACATTTGTTATATCATGGGTAGGCTGGTTAAATTTGGCACATACTGTCCATCACTCACCATCATTACATCTTTATTTTTATCCTATCATGTTGCTAATGGTGTTTTTTTTTTTTAAATTCAGTTGCCTTACCAGTGATGAATTGTAGCTATTATCTCTATCATTCTGTCACTCCTTTTAGCTCATATTATCTCCTCTTTCACCTTCTTGATCATCTCTTTTCTATTTATGCTCTTGATCATGTTTACCTTGAAAGAACAGAAACAACATAGAGACCCTTTAATATTACAGGGGACAAGGTAACATTTTTAGTGTTAGTGCCACATAAAAAAAAAATGTCCTTATACATTCTGTAAAATGGTTACTTTTAGGATTAGCTTTTGACTGTAGAAACTATATTTAAAATGGTATATACAAGTGAAGCATGGTGCAAGCCAATTTAAGAGGAGGGGGGGGGTAACACCGAATAAGAACTGGCTTTGAATGCAATGACCTATTCAACACCTGCCGACATAGAAAGTGAATGTAAAGATGATAGACGAGTTTTGAAACTACTTGTCACCAACTTCAGAATTGCTGATGCACATGCACTTAGCTAACTTGGCAGCAGCACTTTGGAATTCTACCTCTGAATTCTTGATAAACTGCTTTGCCACTGTCGTTTTATGATTTGGATCTTTTGTGACTTGTGTGCTTCTTTGCACCAAAAGAGAATTAAAAATTTGCTGTGACATTACCTTTCAAAGAAAATATAGTTAATTAGTGCTTAGCTTTGTATTTCTGAAACTGTGGTTTAATATTATACTCTTCACAAACTCTCACTACTGAAGCACCAACTTATGAACTTTCAGTTAAGGTCAACATGGTTCTCTGGTGAAGCCATAATGTAAAATATACCTAGACATTAAATAGCAAATGAAAACGCCAATAATCTGCCTCTTAAATCAGATTGTCTGATTTGTCCAATACCCAGCTTACCAGGTGTGTTTGAATGAGGATGCTGTGTCTATCAGACACATTAGGCATACACCTGCACCTTTGTTTAAAGCATCAGTTGCTACAGAAAAGGGTAACTATGCCCTTTAGTTTGTTCCTCCTTCTTTGATACCGAATCTGGCACTGGAATATTTTCACATAAAACTTTTGCTTTAGTTTTCCGACTTGTTATATTTCTCACTATCAGTTAGTTGCTACATATTACTGTCAACTTTTATTCCATAAGCAACACATCTGTGTAACTGATGTTTAACATGATATATTTTACAAAATTCTGCAGCCAGATTTTGTCATCTTGATTGGGTTGGGGGTGGGGGTGGTCAATGATAACATACCAGTAATACAAATGTTAACTTTGTTTATTGGGGTTGTTCAACTGCACTTTATCCTCACTGCTAATTTCCACTTAAACATATGCATAGTGTGCAAAATACATGGAAGTTATCTTTTGTTTCACCCATGGTTAAATGTAGTCTTTTTAGCATTTCTTTCAGGGCATGAAACACACACACACACACACAATCACCAAAAAACGAAAACAAGCAAAAACAAAATGAACCTACCCATTTTAGCCTGCAACATAACATGTACACTACAAACAGGCAGCAAATTGCAGGTGTTTTTTAAACGCATCACATGTTAAGTAAATTTTTATAAAACTCTACATTATTTTCAATAAAATTCCGATACATGCATTTTCGAATGCTCTTATAAAATTGAATAAGATTCTGATTGTTTAAAGTATATCCAAGGTAATTTAAGCAAAGCACAAATTATCAAGCTAAATTGCTTGTCAGATGGTGGACAGTGCTCAGAAACTGGATGTCTACTTGTCCTACTTACTTCAATGTGCAATGTAAGCATGTGACCTCTTTTTC
This sequence comes from Octopus bimaculoides, assembly GCF_046866305.1. Taxonomy (NCBI): domain Eukaryota; kingdom Metazoa; phylum Mollusca; class Cephalopoda; order Octopoda; family Octopodidae; genus Octopus; species Octopus bimaculoides. The sequence goes on along the minus strand of NC_142931.1, from coordinate 52,437,419 downwards.
ACCATGTGTTTTCTTACGATATGGTCTCTCTCACTACTGTTACCATATGGTCTCTTACTCTGTTACCATACTACAGTGTACCATGTGGTCTCATCATGCTACAATGTCACCAAGTGGTCCGATTTTCTCTTTTGCTTGTTCAGGACCCTAAACCTATCAATTTGACATTCTACACTTTTGTGTGGAAGGCCATATTGCTCTAGAAACATCAATGGATGATGTTTACTTTTGGATAACTTTATTTAGTGATAAAGTACTATTTTTTTTATTTAGTTGCATATCTAGTGGACAAGTTGGTGATTTACTGGTTGTGCTGTGTGAGAATAAAAAACTTTATAAAGACTAAGAAATTTCTTTAAGAACTAAAGGTGTTAGATGTTGCTTGTAAGACTTAAGACTGAAGTCAGCTCTGATCAAGGGAAACTGAGTACTGACATTAAAGCTCTGTTCCTCCTGTCTTTTTAATGCATTGTTTACCTAAGACTACGTTATCCAATGTCATTCCTCTTATTTTTCTTTCCAAGACAATTCAGTGTGATTTTGAAGCAGATTAGCTGATACTTTTAGCAGGCCAGGTGACACACAGGAGCTTCTTAATAATTGATACCTGTATGTCTGAATTAGAATGAGTCCACTATTATAAACAAATGTGTGTGTGTGTGTGTATATATATATATATATATATATATATATATATATATATATATAATGAGTTATGTGAACAAATTTTCCTGTTTTAGTAGCAGATGGTAAGATCACAGAAAGGTTTACCAACCTAATGCACAATGAGAAAAAAAGAAAATCTTACCAACAATGCTAGTAGATATTGGTGGTGATAAGGATGAATGATTAAGAAATATTATATAGTTCTCAATTTTGCTTTGATTTTCATTTCTTTGATTCCATGGTTATTGATTAGAAGAATCTCATTCATTGAGTTGTTAAAAAGGTGTGAAACAGTACAGCTGTAGGTATTTAATGTCAGGCATTGTATACATTTTCAGTACTTTTTGGTTGTCTCTTCTTACTAAAAAATTTGTTTAACCCTAAAATAAAACAAAAAAATGAAAGCTCTGAAAGAGACCAAACTCAACATTAAGATTGTTGAAAAGCCAGGGAACTCCATCAGATCACAACTATGTAGGATGTATCCCTTTGAGAATACCACATGCACCAATGATAACTGCATGGTATGTAGGATTATCCCTGGCATTAGCTGTAGAACTAGAAATGTAGTCTCTAGCAGAAGATGCATAGAAGGTGCTTGTAAAGACATGAACATGACATACATAGGGAAGAAGCCAATAAATGATGGTTGTAGAGTAGCAGAAATAGAGCAACTGGTTAAATTCCTTATATTAGGATTTACTTTTCATCACTTCTGATTGATACACTATCAACTTGTCAAGTACTAGTGCCAACTGTATTGCCTACATATCGTTCTCAAATTTGTAACCTTGAAGTGAAGTCAGAAATAATTTTTTTGTCTTGAATTCAACTTTTTGGTGGTGATTAGATTTTGTGATGTATTAAAATTAAAAATCTTATTTAATCTATACTGCATTTCAGTCCAATTTGATCTACAACTACCTTATTCCTAAATGTGTACAGTCACTTTTTGAAAGGCAGGTTTCTTATTTGAATTTAGTCTAACTAAATGCACATTTAAGAATAAGACTCTTGATGTTCAGTGGGAATCAAAATTTAATGTAGATGTTAATCTTTAAAATGTTTTCATCTCTGTAGTAATGGCTTCAAATCATGCCAAGTAGTTTTTGCCTTCCACATTTAATTATCAAAAGTCATGTGCTGGAGACATTCAGCTAAGAACCACACGTTTCATATGTGGCCTTGTGCCAATGTAACAAATTATTGTAAATATTCTATAGCAATAATGTAAAACAATTTTGGGTATGAGGGGCAACTAAATGATTAAGTACTGTTACTTTGGGGATTAAGACTTAGAACTTATTGTCCCAGTATTTGATAATGGTAAGGATTTGAGTTTTGGTTGTTGTATTAAGCATGTTGATTTGTATAGATGCTTCCTTGTTGGCTTTTGCTTCAAAACTTGGCTTTATTTCTATTTTACTGGTCTAACCACAAATCATTTTACTGGTCTAACCACAAATCATACCTACCTACATTTTTCTTTGCTTTCTGTTCAGTTGTATATTACTTCTACAATTACATGTCAGTGTGAAATAGATCAAAAGTGAAAGGAATAAAACTACTCTGAACTAAATATTTAGCTCAATATTGACACTTGGGTTGATAAGGTCATACTGTATCATATTGTAAGTTACTTTATCTAAAAATAACTAAATTATTTAAATTGGAAATACTGTGTTTCTGTATCCGAGAGTGTTGAGAAGGATTACAGGATGAATTTAGACTGAGATAAAAATTAGTATCTGTTTAGTATTAAGAGAATAAATATAAAACTTGTACAAACTTGTTTATTGCATTTGAAGTTGAGTGAAAAGAGTTGGTGGTATTTTTTAAATTTTGAATATTTTGAGTGTGTGAAATTGTCCATTAATCTATGCGAATTGTCCTATTAACTTAATCTTGCTAGTCATCTGTCTATATTGCTGTGTCTAACTTTGAATTATTTTGGCATGTATTATCAATACATTCTGGAACTTTTTGAATTGATAAAAGAAGGCTTTCCTATCAAGGAAAGCCTTTTTTCTGCCCCTTTATTAGACTATTTTCTTCAGTCATTGTACGGTGATCGCCATAAGCTTATATAAATATACCATTATTAATCTAAGTATTTATTATTGGAAGCTATTTATCAGTTGAAGCCCTGAAATATTTTTTCAATTTAAAATGTTAGTCTGTGGTCATAATTTTAATTTTGTTTTTTTCATGTCGTATATTGCCATTCCTTGATCCTGTACCACTTCCAGGGCTGTCGAATCAGTACACAAAATTTTTGACTCCAGCTTAATTTATGGTACCATTAATTCTGATTATAATTAAAATTAATATATTTCTTATATTGATTAAAAGCACAGAATATATACATGGCTGATATGAATCCTCATGCCACTTTCTAGCATTTTAGATTGTTAGTTTGGTTTTAAAGCTATATCTTTGCTTTTCTGGCATTTTAACAGTATTTTTTTTATTAAAGAAGTTACAAATGATTAAGTGTAAGATGGGACAAAATTTTAAAAAGAGGCTGTTTTTATCAAAAGGGTATAAAGTAAAATGATAGAAACTATAAAAATACTATAAAAGAAAATCAGCAGCTTCTTTCTGAGTTTAAAAATCTAAAGTACATCAAAGTTAAAACTAAAACTTTGAGCATGTAAATCAACTGAATCTTTTAACATTTAATCCAGCCATATCTGGCCCAAATATTCTCTTTGTTTTATGTTCAAACTGCCCAGATTCTGCCTCTCACACCTACCCTATAGTGTCATTTCGAAAATTTACAATCACATCAAAATTTCAACAGTACAAAATGATGAATGATTAGTTGAAAACAATGTGTATGAATAAATATATTTGACAGAGTAACATGAGTGCTGAATGGTAGGATTGAACCTAGAGCAATGTGGTTAGGAAGCAAACTTCATGGCACACTACTGCTCTTCTTGATCCCCCACTTCTGTCAGTCCCTGTCATGGTTGCTATCTGCAAGTAAAATTCCAAGATCTTGTAGCCGTTACTGACAGGTTGAACTGAAGTTTTAAAGATAGTTTCTTACTTGTTCAAAGCAAAATTCCAGTTGTGGATTTGAACACACAGTTCATGAGCTAGCAGTCCTGCGTCTACTTATCTATTTTGCTTCTGTCTTACAGCAATGCTATATTATACTTGTTTCATAGAATTTTGATATTTTCCCTCTGAAGTTTTAGTTTTTGCCTAGTTTTAATTTTATACTTCAAAAATCATTACAATTTGTAGTTTCAACTCATTTGTGCAACATTAACATAAAATCTTCCATGCATGGCAATGTAACAAGTTTGTGTTAATTCATGGATGATTGCTGATTTACTGGAAGAACACATGAGGGGTTTGCTTTTATTTCACAACTGAGTGGAAAGGGTTCCAATTGGTTCCAATTGAAGAAACAGTCATTTCAATTCAAGTCAATTTAACCACCACCAGCTGGCCTTGAGGTATTTTTGACAACATCCACTTTGTTGCAAGTGTATTGACCAGGTCACTGGTCTGAGGATGACTGTCTTGACTGGCTTCTGCTGCAACAACTCGTGTGTTACAGTTTCTTTTACCTATATTCTCCTATATCATACTTGAAGGCCCCTCAAAGGTCATGGACGCTAGCTTTCCTCCTATAAATATTTTCATAATTTTTAGTGTGCGTTTTGTTCAAAATGACCTTTATAAAAAAAACCATAGCAAGCATGTAAGTTTTTTTTATTTTTTAGATCTCCAAACAACATAAGTACATGATCTGAAAGATGCCCTTTAATGATTAAATGCAGTGTGAAGTGGAATCCATGATCTTCTGAAATAAAGCTTCAATTTTTATTGACAAGATGTCTGAATAATGAAAATATTTTATGCCTCTTTTTCCTCTCCCTATTAATTTTTCTTTAACTATGTAAAGTCATTTAACATAATCTGTCTTCACTCATATTCAGTTTGATTGTTGCCTTTTATTGTCTCAGGAATGTTTCACATTGTAACTGTTTGGATTCAAACTGTCTTTGTATCTATTTGCAGGTCACTTCTCCAGTGGCAACACTTTTTATAGCAATGCAACACAATGTCACCGTTAACGGTAAGTAAGAGCATTATTTTAGAATGTATTAAATTTATTTAACAGCAAGTTTTTAGCATTATTGTATTGCAGCCGTGTTTGATCAAACTTATGATCCAAGCTATTCCAACTGTGACTATCTTTGTTTTTCAGACAGGTAGTGTTATTTTAGGAAGTTTCAGCTGTCATTTTTAGCTATTCAAGTGGCTGCATAGACTACTTCATTTGCTTGTAATGTTGATTAAAAGAGATATTAGTTTCATTGGTTTATTAGATTGTCTGCACTGTGATTTGTTGTGTATCCTAATGTGTAGAATGGGGTCACTCATGGAGCAGTCCTATTTAGGACTGCTGCATATAATAATCTTGGGTTATCAATCTCTTTATTGTATATTATATGCTGCATTTCAATATGCTGGATTTGCTAGTCATTTTCAGATGTCCTTTTCCTACATGCATATGCATTTACTGTGTTTGGTTTTAAATTAAGAAACAGCACCTGAAAATGATCAGAGATTGGACTAAGTGAAATACAGGGTGTCCACAAAGTCTGGGTACATGGGGATTAACACATACTTTAAGAAATTATTATTTCTTATATTTAATTGTTTATATTATTTTATTTACTCCATGTACCTAGACCTTGTGGACACCCTGTAGTATCAAACATGAAAAATATGGTTTATAATCTGGATATTTCATATTAATTTCAGAAATATAGACGTATAGATGCAGGCATGGTTGTGTGGTAAAAAGTTTGCTTCTCAACCACATGGTTTTGGGTTCAGTCCTTAGATATCTTTTACTATAGTCCAAGGCCAACCAAAGACAGATCTTGAAAGAAGGCCATCATATATATATATATATATATATATATATATATATATATATATATATGTATATATGTATATAATGTTGATAGTTGGATAGGTCAAGGTTTTACCTTGCCTGTTTATACTTGTTTAAAATTTTACCTGAAGATGTTGGATTTATGTTATGATATAATTTATGAATACATCAATAAAATTCTACCAAAGCAGCTGTAGTAAATTTTAAACCCATTTGTGTTCTTTACAGATATGTGTGTGTGTGTGTATAGTTACAACTTTTTGTATAATTTGCATGTGTGACTGATTTGTTATAACTTGATTTTGTGGTATTTTTTTTTTATAGGCAGTGAAGATTCACAGACTAATTATTACACTTATGGACCAAAAGATGCTTTTGCTGTATTTTTTTACATGCTTATTTGCATAATTGTTCATGCTATCATCCAGGAATATCTTTTGGATGTAAGTAATGTATTATTCGTTGCAAAATTATCATTCAGATTGATACTATTACTGGTACACTTTTATACTATTTCTGTTAATTTCATATTATGTAGAAATTTTTAAAAGCAATACACTAATTTGAGCATATACTATTGGTTTATAAAAGTGTTATAGTTTACCTTATGTTCAGTACATCCTGTTTAGGTACCTACGATAATCATTAAATAAATGTTATGTGATTTTCAACTATGAGTGACTCACTATTCAGAGGATGTAGTGGGAAAGGACATCCTCATTCATTTAATGAATGAGAAACATTTTATTCTTTGTTTTGTTGTCACACTACAGTAAATTATAAATTCTTTTCAAGATTAAATTTATATATTTTCATTTCTTGTCTTTTGTGTGATTTTCCATCTATGCTTGCATGGCTGAGATGTACAGTCTTGTACATCAGTGTTATTCTTTTATCAGTTCTTCAGCAAATATGAAGGCTATGCTCTTCTGTTGAGATCAGAGTAAGACCAAAACTTGTCCAAAGTTGTCTTCCGTACTTCCTATAAAATAAGAATAATATTAGTCATTATGTAATATAGTTTTCTTGTCATTGCATAATTATTTCTATTCAGCTGTGAATCCACTCTGCATTAAATATATTAACACTGTTTTTTCACTTGGATCATAACTCTGAATTATTTATTCTCTAAATCATCTGCCTTGCTTAAAGGCTTAGTACAGCAGCCGGAATAAGATATAAAACTAACCATTTGGCTCAGCATTTTATCCTCGCGAAGGTTGTACTTCATATTCATTTAAGGCTTTCCAATAATGGAAAGTTGGAATCAGTATTGTTAATGAATAACTGCGTTATGAAATGTATTAGCAGATTAGCACAAAGCAAGTAAATATTATGTTGCTTATGTAATGTTATCATTTGATGTCTGTTTTCTGTGCTGGCATGGGTTGGGCCATATAATATAATTGTATCTTTTTGCTATAATAGTTTTAATAATTAACCCTTTAGCATTCAGATTACTCTATCAAGTGTAGTCCTTATTTATTCACATTGTTTTGAATTAATCATGCATTGTCTCAGGCTTTGAAATTTCAATGATATGATTGTTTCTTTTTAGAATGACATTGTAGGCTAGGTGTGAGAGGTTAACTCTGGCTGGATTGAACACAAGAGGTAGAATATTTGGGCCAGATAACATTCTCAAAGCTGTGAATATAGATGTTTTAGAGAAAGAAAACAAAACCTTATCTTGTAGTAAAACCTAATTTAAACAAGAAAACCAGGCATAAAGGAGGAATTTGGGGTTAAATAATGAGCTTTCTATTCCTTAAAAATAGACTTTAAAAAGTCAAAATTATTTGGCCTTAAATCATTTTTCAAATACCAATTTTCTTTTCAGAAATTCAATCGAAAAATGCACCTTTCCAAGGTAAAACACAGTAAATTCAATGAGTCCGGCCAGTTAATTATATTTTTTGGTTTATCGGCTTTATGGGGAGCAGACATTATTATTCGGGTAAGTTATTCTGTTCTTCCATTTGAAACTAAACATTAATGATTGCATTAAAATTACCTTAACTGTTATGTTATTGCATTGTTACCTAATGCACATGATTTTTTTATGTTGTACAGGAAGCTTATATCACAAATATTAATGCATTATGGGAAGATTATCCTCATGCTGAATTACCGTAAGTCTTATTAGTTTTATTTTGTGCACCTTGTGTTTCTGGCTGTATTTTCTAGCAAAAATTGGGGTTGCCCAGACTTCTCTTCTATGAAGTGTTCTTACTGAGCGACCCCATTTCTATGAAGTGTTCTTTTTGTTTCATGTTAGAGTTGGTGCATCATGAGCCTAGCACCAACATAGTGTAGTAATCCATGAAGCTCTGTCAGCAGATTTTATCATTGCAGATGTCTCATGAGTATCAAATCACAATTTAAATTTGTTTCCTTTGCTGTAGAGCTTGTGCTTTCTTCACATCAAATACTAGTCTGGGTTTTTTTTTTTTTTTACTCAATCATCATAAGTGTGAGATAATTTCTATATTTTATAATCTTTCTGCTAGATTTAACTAGGTTTGTTCTTTAACTTACATTTTTAACAACCTCTCTCTCTCTCTCAACTACTATAACCACTGCATCATTAGAATTTTTTTCTTGTAATATTTTGGCTGGAGATTCGGATTTTTGTTTTGTTATACGTAATGATCCACTGAAATGTTGAGTCATGGGATCCAAGTTACTATTCTGCTGATTTAGAGATGTTGTGCTCTGTCTCTGGAACAAAGAACTTTTTACCTGATTAAGAAACTGCAAGAGTGAATTTAAAACAAAACTTTATCCATATGGTTGTACAAACTTTACTGAAAACATTATGGTCTTGGACAAATTGCATTAATCTAATTACTTTAGTCTGATTGATTAATTGGCAACAGCTTTCACTCTTTTACAGTTGGGTGATTAGCAGTAGAAAGGTGCCTAACTGAAAAACAATTCACTTCCAGCATTTCACAAATATCTCGAGTTACTAAAATTGTCTCAGTTACTGGCCTTTCCTATGTTAGCATAAAGTATTGATTACATATATCAAAACAAGTGACATGATATGGTGGTGGAGAGATTAGATACTTGATTGATTTAGTTCAAAATGTCAATTTTGCCTCCAAATCCCACCAAGGACTCCTCATTTGATATCAGTGCTGGCATGGGTTGAACGGTTTGAGAGAAGCTGGTAAACTGGTGGGCTGCACTAGGACTCTTTGACTAAATCTTGTTTGTCATTAGAAGTTGTGGAGTGGTTTGTAATACAGGGTAAAATATAGTAATTGAGATGTTAACTTAATTCTTGTCTTTCTAACCAATATCATTATTTTCCAGGTTTGTTGTCAAGCTTTTCTTCATTGTACAGGTAAGACATTTAAGGCTTTAATTTTGTATGATTTTCATTCTAATGTTAATCACATTTGAAATTCCATGTATATATTAATGCAAAAATATTTTATTGTAATGAACCGATGGAAGTTGCGCTTCTGTGAGTCACATAACCTTTTCAGTCTGTCAATCAAATCTCAGCTCTTTTATTGTCTGTTAATTATAATCATATTTAAAATCTAAATCTTAGAATAACATACCACATTAATGGCTGGTTTTGATAAATATACTGATCGAGTATTTGTGTGATCTGCATACCATAGAAGTATTTAGGCTGAGCTGACAGCAGCTTTTTAATGTTTTCCCTGTGTGGTAAGTTTGGTTTGCTTTAAAACATTTGCAGAGACATTTTGTCTTTTTTTTTTTTTTTTTTTTTTTTTTTTGCAATTTTAAAGATAAGCAATAAGTTTCCTAGTATAAAGCCTTGCTGAAGCAATAGAAGAGACAAAATCTGCAAAACAAGTGTGTGGTATTTTTGAAAGTATCTTCAGTCTACATTAGTTGCTTCTTGGAGCAAAGTATATTTTGTAAATTGCTGATTTAGATTAGTATTAACTCCTAGGCTCCCTATTTGCCTGAACTCTTCTAATCTACTGCTAGAAATTTTTCCTCCAAGCTTTAATCAATGCTAGTTAGCAACAATCATGGAAGGGAACATAGAGATTATATATATTAGATGTAGCAAATTAAATGAATTATAAACATGCCATTTCTATACAAACATGATGGTCATAAAGAAAGGTTAACCATATATCCAGTATCATCCACGAAAATGTCTTTTAGGTAGTGAACTGTTCATTGTTCAGTATACTTTGCTTGATAAAAGTGGATGATTGATGACAGGAAGAGCATCTCACCTTAGAAAAATTTGCATCAACAAAAGTATTGTCTGATCCATGCCAGCATGGAAAAGTGGACATTGAAACAATGATGCTTATACTGATTCTAAATTTACTTTTTGAAGTGGGCCAGTATACTCTTTTGGACTCTGCACGGTACTCTGTCACTACTATTACTTAGATCAGCAAATCTATATCAAAGTCATCCTTGTCATCAAATGTCAGTTGATATTAGACAAAAAAATACATGCAGATTCAATATTGTACTACTAGCTGTATAATTGATATACATTTTATTTGTCTGTCGGATATTAAATGGAGTCAGCATGTACAATAATAATATTAAAACTAAATTGAATGGATAAGTAGATTTTATAAGGATAATATTGTATATGATGTTTAAGTAGTCTTAAATAGGTCTATGACATGTGAGTCACAAATTCATATCCTTTTCTTAACAAAATATTTTGTTAAAAAAATTTAGCCAGTGGTTCACATTCATTTAGCATTACAAATGCATATTTATTCATCAAACCATTGCAGTGTGTAAATGAAATAACTTTACAAATTTTTACAGTTCTATATTTAAGAGATGAGGAATTATTTACATTATTTACATTATCTACATTTGACGGATATTCGTCCTCATCTTGTTTGTTGTTAACACAACGTTTCGGCTGATATACCCTCCAGCCTTCGTCAGGTGTCTTGCGGAAATTTCGAACCTGGGTTCTCATTCCTATTGATGTTACTATTATTATTATAATTATTATTATTATTAATCAGATCGCTGCCGTGAATCGAACTCGGAACCTTGGGGTTAGTAGCCCGCGCTCTTAACCACTACGCCATATGCCCGTGGGCATATGGCGTAGTGGTTAAGAGCGCGGGCTACTAACCCCAAGGTTCCGAGTTCGATTCACGGCAGCGATCTGATTAATAATAATAATAATTATAATAATAATAGTAACATCAATAGGAATGAGAACCCAGGTTCGAAATTTCCCCAAGACACCTGACGAAGGCTGGAGGGTATATCAGCCGAAACGTTGTGTTAACAACAAACAAGATGAGGACGAATATCCGTCAAATGTAGATAATGTAAATGTTTACAAATTTTTATTCATATTAATTAAAATTGTACTTATTTTTCATTAAAATGTTTTGATGATATTGATTTTCTGTATCTCTTTCTAGATTGCTTACTGGATCCACTGTTATTTTGAACTTTATTTCCAAAAAATTAAAAAGGTAAGTTTTCAGAAAGAGGTTCCTATATTTATCTTATTTCAGTCATTTGATAGTGACCATGCTGGGGCACTGCCTTGAAGACCTTTTAGTTAACTCAAACAGCCCCAGTACTTATTTAGTTATTTTTTTTGGGGGGGGGGCTGGAACTTATTCTATCGGCCTCTTTTGCCAAACAAGTGAGTTATAGGGGCATAAACACACCAACACTGGTGTCAAGAAGTAGCGGGATACATACACACTAGACTTCTTTCAGTTTCCATTTATCAAATCTACTCACAAAGCTTTTGTTGACCCAAGGCTATAATAGAAGACACTTGCCCATTTATTAATGTATTTTTAATTGCAGAAGCTATTTTGCTTCTCTCTCTATAAGTATTCTTGGGTATGACTGTATGGTTAAAAAGTTAGTTACTCAACTAAGTGGTTTCTTGTTCAGTCCCACTGCGTGTCATAGCCACTTACATTCATAGCCATTCTAATTTATGTAAACATAAAATTGATTATGAATACCAATGGTACATCGATCTGTTTTCATCTGCATTCAGACTTAGATATCTAAAGTTAAAGATGCAAAGCAAATTCTTTCTTTGAGTCATCTACCTGCTGCTTTCTCCAGTGTTTGAAGTATCTATCTTCATTAATCAATCTTGAAACTATTTCTATCAGTTATCACATGTATATCCATTAACTATAAAATGACAACTGCTTCTGCTGATATATCATTCTACTGTCTCAAGGTCAACAATTCATATTCTGTTATAAGTATCTTGCAATATTTACATTTTTGTGGCTAGGGGACTGCAAAATGCTGTGCCAGTATTCAACCTCATAGTAGTTTCTAAGCCCTTCTCTCAGACTTAACACTGGATCCCAATCCTAGCTTCTGATAACAGACTGTGAGAATTGGTGTACTGTATGTACGGTAAATTCAACAGTGAAAATTAAATAAAATTATTTTCTGGGCTATAAACTTCATGTTCATATAAATGAATTTCAGTTGGTTTGATCTTTGTTTTATTTCTGGATGCATAAATTAGTCCCAAGCTACATTGAAACTAAGAACTTTTATTTCTAAATTAACTTTCTTATCCATTAGGCGACTGAACTCCATAAATATAGGCCCTGATAAGGATAATTATGAACTTGTGGAATTCCATGAAGAAAATATTTGTTTTTATATTGTGCCTGCAAATTATTATACATTCAGAAATAAACTCCCATCCCTCCCAAGATTTACAAAAATAATGTTCAACTTTATTGTTGACTATTTAAAATTTCTTTCTCTTTACTCTATTTTAGGACGAAATATCTGCCAGAGTTCAATATATCAGTTTTTACCTTGCTACTATTTTAATTGCATATGTACTCAAGTATGTAATGTTTTTTTTTATCTCTTGTATATCAACTTGTTTTCTGCACACATACTTCTCTCTGTTTATACTAATATCCTTTTTTAGTAAAATTCAATATTTGATAGGTTTCGTTTTTTTTCTCTGTTCATTACTAATTTTGTATTTTGTTTTTGAAGATAATATTTAAGTGTAACTGTTGAGCACTAGACTAAATTCTGTACAATAATTAGCTTCGTCTTTAGTTTTGAATGAAAATCATACCAGAATCTGCTTAGTTTTTCATCCTCCAGGAGTTAATATGTTAAATCTATTATAAAGTTGATTCAGCTGACTTCACTCTGCTCTCCTGCTTTCTTTTGAAAGAAACCAATGGTATCTTTTCTCATAGGTACATATTCATGCAGCTGATATGACAAAATGTCAGGCTGAATACCTAATAGTAATTAATAATTAATTCAGCATCATAGTTTGGAAGTATAAATCTGGAAGGTATCTTTTTTGTAATCTATTCAACCATAGTTAGTGAAGCAAATGCCTGTAATATAGTAATGATCACAATTGCAATTCACTATATCTCCTCCTCTGTACAAAATCTACTTTGTGCTTGCTTTCCGTAATTTGCTTTTATTTTATTTTTCTATTTTTAGTTTTACACGGGTTGCTCTGTGTATAATGGTGCTTCATTATACTGTTGAATTTGTTTTCCATGCTGCTCGTTTGTTGCACTTTAAAGAAAAACAAGAAATAGCATCTAATGTGTAAGTATTGTTTTTCTTGAAGTTTGCTAAGAATGAATAGGCTACAAATTGGAAACGGTGAACTAATTCTGCCAAATTTAAAAAAAAAAAAAATTTCTGTTGATAGCAGATACATTTGAGTAAAAGAAGTTCTTTAAGATGTTTGGCTTTCATAAAGAAATCCAGAGAGAAGAGGATATAGAAACTTTTACTCTATTGTGTTATTCCAGTCATTAATTCAAACCAAATCTATCACTGTTGTTTCTGCATAAATTCCACTTGTTTCAGGTTTACTGTCTGACAAACAGGTTCCTGTTTTTGTCCCCCACTCTCTACCAAAATGAAAATTAGGGGTGTGTATAATACATAGGATGCTCTTCCTGTCACTTTCCATTACCTGTTTTTCAAGTGGGGTTTTTTTTTGTTTTTGCATGTCTTCTAAAACATAGAACTAGAGAGCAATTTTGACAGGGAATGTCAATGTCACCATTTATTGCTCAATACTTTTCATGCAATGTGAAGAATGTAAACATTCATACTCACACATAAAATGGGCTTCCATACAGTTTCCATTTACTAATTTCACTGAAGGCATTGGCGTAAGGTACTATACAGTAGATAGAATGCAAAACATGGTTTCTGCAGCTGGATGCCCTTTCTAACGCCAGCACACTTTACAGTGTGTGCCTGGTGCTTTTTATGTAAAGCTATTGGCATTAGGAAGGGCATTCAGCCATATAAAAAAGAAAATTATCTCAAAATGCAAGTCACATACACTTGATGCAAACACTAAAAATAAGTAAATTTCAACAGTGAGGTCAACAATGATTCAGAATTTATCAAATATTAATTATAGTGTGTATCACTATATCGACCATACAGTTGGATGTTGTATGCTGCTGGTCACAATGCACTTCCTTGCATTGTTGTAGCTTTCAATTGATGCCAGGTGCATAGGCCAACATTCCCCTTAATGTAATGCTGGTCTGTCGCAGGGCTGCCCATTTACAGGCAAGTGGACTGGGGCAAGATGAAATGAAGTGTTTTGCTTGAGCACAATGCATCACCCATCTGAGAATGAAAACCATAAGTTTGTGATCATGAGTTCAACACTCTAAACAGTAGGCCATGTCCCCCTACGCATTTATAATTCATTATTTTTTAGCTTGGTTTTGTTTTGAAATTATCCATACAATTATATTTTTTTAAGAGATCTGCCTTAATGTTGCGAGTTTTCTTGATTTTTCTTTCATGTGTCTTTTGTTTTTCTCTTTGATTAGGTTTATGGTATGGAATGTTTTGTTTGTAATTGTACGACTGTGCATAATAACATTGGCATTTTTAACATTCTGGTGAGTATATTTGGACCAATTTGTGACTGTTATTAGTAAGCATTTTTACTTTGCTTCTTACATATTTGGGATAGAGAAGCTATTGCACCTTTATTTTTTGTTGTACCCCACGATGGCAGATCAGTTTCTTTGCAAATCTCTCGCCAGCATGCTACAATCACCAATCCACAGATGTGCTGTGTCCTTCCTTTTTTTCTGCTATGACTATAACACTTCCTGCTTTTTTTGGCTGGCAGTCATGTACATAAAACTTGTACATACCTCCTTTTTCCCTCACTCTTGTACTCTCAAAACTCTTAGTGTTAGTCTTTTCTCCTCAAAACAGAAACACTCTTATTTGCCTTCACTTTCCCTATATACATCAACCTACAGAAATTGAGCCAACAAAAGAGCTTTTGCATAAACAGCATAAAAGAGCTTTTGCTAAAAACAGCAGCCAAATTTAACTCCAATCACAGCTTAACATCTTAAAAAAGGCATGTTAGATGGTGTAGCCTGCATGTGCTGCCAGAGTAAAAAATGTGATAGCCATGACTGGAATGTCTTTGGTTTTGTTGATTTGATTCTAACAGTTACCTACAGAATTTTGAAAATATTAGCCTCACCAGTTTTGATGGCGGAGCCTTTACATTATTACCTGACTTGTTAGAACTCCAGATCCTCACAACAGCACTAAACTAATTACTCTGATTCGTTAGGTCTCACTATCATATGAAGATCTCCCCAGCCAAAAACACATTATTAATACAGCTAACACCTTTTCCAAACAACTTGCGTTTTTCTTCAAGATCTGAAGATACTTTAACCCCCAATAAATTACTGATACTTTACAATGCTCTGGTGAGACCCACAATGCAGTCTTGCTCTTGCATTTGGGAGGTTGCTGCTGTGCACATACACATACAAACCTTTTAGATTGCATATAGAAAGGAACCCCCAACTTATTGGTATGGAGTCAAAGATACTCAAGCTTCAAACTCACAAGCATACTGTTGCCTCTTTCTCTGGCCTTTCTACTGCTATTCTTCAAGGCTAGTTAAGCTATCTGTCTTTTCTACCACTGCTCCTCGAGGCTAGTTAAGCTCATGTCACCTCCACTCAGATAGTCCCATCCCACTTGTCACTCCACCTCTCACCATCTTTGTTGTGTCCAACCCCTTTCCAGAATGTAGGCCTTCTGGAATTCCATCCTTGCTCACATCTTTGCTACAGGTGCTGACTTACATAAGTTCAGAAGTAACAATGGCATCAATCTCTTCCATATATGAGAGCCTGTAAAGACTATAGGCCCTGTCCCTTTCTCCAGACCCAGCCAGTAAAAAATAAAAATAAATTCTTGCCTTTTGGCCCTGCAACTTTCCATGGAGCGATAGGAGTGTTACTGATGTATAGAGCACCCGCCCTCAAATTTGAACACAACAGATTTCTTCCAGAGAGAAAGTGTGAAATGAGGGAAAATTGAATTGACCTTATACTGGATTGGTATTTTAGCAGGGTAAAGTTTAGATTGGGAAAAAACCGCAAAGCATCCTATTTTATGCCGTAACAACTTTGCCAACTTGAGGCCTAATACGTGTGTGTGCGTGTGCGTGTGTGCGTGTGCGTGTGTGTGTGTGTGGGTGTGTGTGGGTGTGCGCGCGTGCGTGTGTGTGAGAGAGGTGATGAAGTTTAAAAAAAATCTGTGCACTTGTGTAGCGAAACAATTAATTGCCTAGCCTTTCACTGATCAGAGACATCCATTAATAGGTGATCAGCTTTCTTGATTCAGAGGAGCATATTCAACCTTGTTACTATACCCACCTGGTACTTATTTTATCTCTATTTCAGAACGATGGAAGGTAAACTTAATAGAATTTGAATTCAGAATGTAATGGGCTTTTAATGAAATACTGCAAACAATTTTGCCAATCCACTACCCTAACAATATATGTTATAATAAACCGTTGTAAATTTTGCTTTACATATTTATTCTGAAAAATTGAAACAAATTTTTAAAATTAGCTCATTTGTTTTGAAATTTGCCATAACCAAGAAGTGTTGCATTGTATTGGAATTTATCTTAGTTTTCTGCAAGTTAAAACTCTTGTGCAGTACTGATGATGGTGCACCAGCCAGTAATCCAGTTTTTATTGCTCAATTAATTGTGATCTCCTCTTTGTTTTATATTTGCTTTATGGTCTGTTATTTTTTTTGAATGTTAAGGTATTTACATTCATTTGGATGTCCTGCTTTACTGTTTACTATGTTACTTTTTATGGTTTAAGAAGGATTAATCTTTACATCACCATATTATTAGTAAAATACACTGCCTCTGTTTTTAACTTAATTTTGAAAATATTTTGGGATTTATACAAAATGTTCTTATTATAGAAGGCTTTAGACTAGATGTGACCACTTAAAAACCAGTTGTTATATCATAGAACTAGTGGCAATTTCAGATGGTTTGGTAACTTAAGTTATTATTTTTCAAAATACAATGATGATTTTTTTTTTTTTTTTTTTTTTTTTTTCATATATATTTTATTCATTCTTACCTCTAGGTATGGTTTAAGGAAGACTAGTCAATCATCAATAGATCTTCAGTCAGGCAATTTCAATACTATGTTAATCAGGTAAAAATCTTTATTTTTTCTTTACCCCTTTCTGATTTTGTTTTATATTGAAAGAAGTTAGCAACTCATTCTGTCAAACTTTGAAAATTAACTCTTTGATTCAAGCCCACTCAATCAGAGCTAACTGAAGACCAAACAAAAACAATAATGTGTATAGTCAGTATAAACTATTAACTTGTTTTGTCAAATGCACTTTGCTGAGTGTCTGGCAAAGATGCTTAATTCTGTGGTCAAACATGTCTGCTTATAAATACAAAATTTATTGTAAGTCAGGAAGGATTTATACACGTTAGTCTCCCCTTTGCGTACATTACCATTGACTAAAGGGGAGATTAATTGTCATATTCTTTAAAAACTTCTCAGGTTGTGGGGTAAAAAGAGTTACAATTTTTTACTACTCAACCACTTAATACACTAAAAGTACAGATTTTTTTTTAATACTTTGCTTCCATTGAGCAGTGCATGTGTATTCATGTGTGCATATACACTTGTTTTGCCCACACAACACAAAACCAATTTCCACTGGCTGACTTCTAAAAAAAATTAGAATTTTGCCTACTGCACAATGTTTCAAGACATGGTGTGGTGCTGCACAATGCTTCAAGACATATTGTGGTGTTGTCATGTTCTTGCTTTCACTGGGTCTTTTGAGTTCGCAAAGGAAAAGGCTCCTACAACATGCAGTTGAATGGGACTCCTGTGGTTGTTTGGTTAAGATGTTTGCTTCCCAGCCATATGGTTTCAGGTTCAGTCCCTCTGTGTGGCATGTTGGGCGTCTTCAGCTATAACCTTGGGCTGACAAAACTTGGCTATCTTTACTAAAGGGTTTAATTTAATTCTTAATCATCGACTTAAATAAAAATGTAGAAAAATAATGTGAATGGTTTCATCATCATCTGAAATAGTGTCAGGGTGAATGGTATAATTTTCAGGATATGAATAACATGTTGATATTTAGACACTTCAATTTATTTTCTACCCCCCCCCCCCTTTTTTTTTTTTTTTTTGCAACGTAATCATAATTTTGTCTTTATCTTCTCCTGGATATTCTTTTTTCTTTTGATAATTTTTGAAGATTTTTGCTTAAGAATTTAAAAAAGTTTAATGTATAAAAATTAGTTTTCATTAAGCATTGTTACAATAATTAATCACTGCATTAATTGGAGTATTTATTTGTCATCATTTGCAGAATATTTTGTTTATCTGCAATCTGTTTGCTGCAAGTATGGATGATGTGGAACTTTATCAACTTCCATATTGTACGCATGCGAGAACGAAGTGCACTGTCAAACAAAAAATCACCGAAGAAAAAGGTTATCAAATTGAGAGGTAAGAACAATTTTCATTATCTTTGAACTGACATAGTAAAGTATAAGTATTAACAAATAACTTTCTTGCTTTTGAATCTGTTCTGTCTTGATGAGACTGACCTATTTCTTTCTTTGTCTTTCACTTTAGCATGATGTTTACGGTTGGAATCCAATGCTTTTATTAATCCTTTTGCATTTAAAGTGGCCAGATTTGGCCACACACCTATCGTACAATGTCATTTTAAAGCTAAACAATCATATCATCAAAATCTTGAAGCTACAAGATGATGCATGATTAATTCAAAACAATGTGAAAAATAAGCCTTACATTTAACAGATTTATCTGAATGCTATAGGGTTAAAGCAGCTTTCTATTTTCTGTGAAGTTTTACTATCCTAATTTAATGAGTGTATTCAGATCTTAATTTACTCCAGTTCTAAACAAACTACATTTTAAAATGGTAGGTGGCAAGAATTGTATTTTAAATGGCACAGGTTCAGTTTTCATTAAATTCTAAATATTTCAGAAACTTCCATCAGGAAACAATAGTTTTTCTTTATCAACTCATTTACACTAATACAAAACTTGCTGTCATTCTGATACCTAGTCTTTCTTATGTTGAATTCCTGTCTATTCTACCTCCTGCAGTGTACAACAGTCATAGGGCTTGATAGTATTGAAATCACATAAATATCTTTACTTTAAATTGAAAATTAATGCGAAGTGTAGAAAAAAGAATTGTGAATATTTAAGTTTAAAGATGTTATTTTAACATCTTAGTATCATCTTCATTGTTTTAATGTCTGTTTTTGTGGGTCAGACGGAATTAGTTGAGGCAGGTTTTGTATGACTAGATGCCCTTCCTGTACTCATAGTATTTTAAAATTTGACTCAAGAGTCATTCAATTGCTACAACAAACCTTATAGTTAGTTTGATATACAATACCTGATAATCCGTATCCTAGTGGAATGGCTCAATTGCCCAAATGCTTTTGAAATTCAAAGTGATGAAAAGCAAAATCAATTTAGAAAGGATCTTAACTCTGAAACTGAATCAAACTACAATCTTGTTACAAAGGAGGGTGGGGTCCCCCCCCCCTGCATCAACTAATGTCTTGCATAAAACTTGAAGCTATAAGAAGCAATGAAGTATATGTTAGTCATACCTTTCGTGTGATAGTAGCAAAAGAAGTGAAATGTTTCTTATTTTCTTGGAAAAGATATGTTGCTACCACTCATCCATCTCCCTATCTTTTATTTGTAACTTTTATTAGATATATTGTTAAAAGGTTTAGACTGCTGGAAATATTGTAGGATAAGTAGCATTCAAATACTAAATATCAATAATAATGATATTGAAATGTTACATTAGGAATATTTGATTAGTTTTGGTATTTTGGGCAAAATAACTTTATTTAAAAATATTGAGTGGGATCCGTTAGCCTGACCCCTAAAGAGATATTTTACCTGAAATACCAGGACTGATTAAATATTTTAAAATTAACATTTCAATATCTTTGTTATTGCTTTTATTGATATTTAACCCTTTGACATTTAATCTGGCCTATATGTTCTATATTCAAACTGGCCAGATCTGGCCTCACGCATCTACCTTATATCATTAAAATTTTGAAGTTTCAAGATAATTAATGATGAATTCAAAATAGTGTTAATAATTAAGCATTACATTTAACAGACTAATGTGAATGCTAGAGAGTTAATATTTGATTTACATTGCTATAGACTTCTACAACACACTGATTTTCTGCACGTAACTTGATTGATTATTCTTCCTTTTACAGATTCCAGCTCTGCTGTTAACTCTGACACCAACCATAGTACAGAAAATGGTGCTGTACGTTCTCGAGGCAAGGGAAAGAAGAATTAACATATGGTTCACTTTGTGACCGTTCATCATATCATCTTGTGTTGCTTGTTTGTGTCGTTTTCATTTGTCTTGTTTCAAATCTGTTGTTGCAACACTCACATCTCTTGTCCTACCCATATCCTTTCATTTTTTTTTTCTCCCCCTTCCTATCCTTTAATGAAACCTCATCATATCCTGTTATAAAACTTGTTTTTTTTTTTCTTTTTTGGATGTTGAAGTAATATATCTATAGTTAATGAATTGTAAAATGCAAGGAGAAAATGTGTATCTTGTCTTTGTCATTGGAAAGAAAACTTTTATATGTTTATGTGTGGGGAATGGATCAATCTATTTTTATATATATTAAAAACTGTATGTGTATGCTTAAATTAGTTATTAGGTTTTATTTTTATTGAAATTGTTTCTTGGTTATTTAACTTTTTTTAGTTCATTCTAAGTAACTTCCAAATGTTTTAAACTTTTCAGTATCAAATTTATCTTCTATGTCAAAGCAAAATATTTGAGAACGTAGTCTTATGTAATATAATTATTTGGTGTGTGTATATACTTATATACTCTGAATAAACCCCAACATTTTTTCTTAACTTTGAAATTATGCCTATCTAACAACATATCCTGTATAGAATTAAATATCTTCCAGATTGGTATCAGCCTAGCTAAATATCTAACTTCATAGATAGTACATGACAATCTCAATATTTATATAAACTTAAGTCTTTCTGTGAAGATTATGTTAAAACATTAGTTATGTAAGTGTTTGGACTCAGCTGTACTATATTTGTGGAGTCTAGAGTTCTAAATTTTCAATAATTAAGTTGTTGTTCATCAAAGGAAATTTGGTTTGAACTTAAAAGCAATTTTTTTACAAGTCTGTGTTGACATACACATACTAAATTTTACTCTTTAAGCAAAACACTATTCTACTTATGTAGTAGATCTTATGAAAAGCATTCTTTCTGACTTCAAACATCTCTTTTGTCCTTGAAGCACATGATTGTGATTGCAAAATTACTTGAGTTAAATATAGAAAAAATATAATCCCACACACAGACTTAGAGAAACTATTTAAGTACCCCAGCTAGGGAAAATATATTTCACAAATAAATTGCAACCTTCTGAGATCTGTAAATTCTACCAGTTAAAATGAATGAATATTTACTTCAAAACAAAACCATGAAACTTTCTCTATATGTACTACAAATCTAAAGGTATCCTTACACAAAGTAGGACCTTTTGTTCAGAGAAAGGTTTCATTAAAGTTTCAGAAAAAAAAGGTAACCAAATAGAATAATGATCATTGTTGGCTCATGATGTGAAAATTCACATTCCACATACTGTCTCTTAAATGTCTCTTAAAGCAGAATGCTTCTATTTCTTACCTCAGTTTTACTTCACTGAAGATTAGTTACATATCTGGGTAAAGTGACCTACAGTTAAACTACATTATCTCCAGGAAGGGATTTCTCATGTTTAACTCTATAGAAACTATGGGTCAGTATGGGTTTGGAAAGAATTAACTTTTTATTGAAGTTGCTATTGCTAAGAGAAAAAAAGGTGGGGGTGGGTGCAACACAAACTGCTTCAACTTGCATAAATCGAATATAAACCCAACTCTTTATTTTGTATCAAAATAAGTATTGAAAGAATAATTTTAAAAACCCATGACTGAACTGTGAAATTTTTATCCTTTTATGATTGGCCCTTGGTGCTCTAATTATATATACTAGAATGTAATTTTATCCTAAATTCAAATGTATTAGTGGCCGTTATTTTTGTTTTTTTTTATTTGCTTCCCCCATCACATTTCATGTTAATTTTTTTTATATGTCATTGTTTACTAATAAAATCAAATATATTCACATCCAAATAATCGTTTTCTCTTTTTTTCTTGAAAGTTTGAGAACCAATTTAACCAAGTCACTTACCAAAACAGTCCTGCTTCTCACTCTGATGTACTTTCCCAAATCAGTATAGGACACATATTGTGTCCGCTCTAGCGGTATTAAACACTCTGTTCAGTTTTTTTTTTTCTCTCTACCCATGATTTTTCAGCAGCCATTGACTAATCAAAAAGAATATTAAAGCAATTGATTTCACTTGTCTTGGAAAGTCTGTGAAGACCGTAAGGCTACTGTAACTTCAGTATAGAAGGTAGTAAGGAATATTTGAACCAGCAGCTGGAATGTGTTGGTGTGTAGACTGTACCAATCAGTGGGGTGAGTTTCTATGAGAATGAGGTCTGGGATAGCTATATATGAGTGTAGAATTACATTGTGGATTTCACTGTTGCTTTGAAGCATTGAACTGAAGTAGATTCTGGTTTTAAAGGGTACGGTCAAACTTTGGGATGCAGTTTTCCATGTTGTGAATGTGAGATGACCAGATGTGATTGCAGTCTAGCAGTTGTAGAGATTTGAAGATTACAGGATTGATTAGCATGAGCTCTTGAGGGTGGAATGAAGTGAGGATATGTGTAGATGTTGAGGAAGGTGACAGTAAATTCATGGGGGCATAACTGAAAATTTGGAGCAGAGCTAATAGCATGGATTAGTTCAAACATCTGGTGCAATTCAATACGAGCTAGATGAAGACAATCACATTAGATTTGCATGCTGAAGCACAATCAAATTTGTGTTATTAATGTCAAGTGTGTATCGACCGTGCGATGCGTTAAAGGAGCCATTCCTAGTCACCATCTCCTGGTCGCACAGTCGTTACGCTACAAGTGCAATAATATTGTTTTGGCCAAATTTCTCAAGAGTTCAAGGGAACCACTGGAGAAACATAGAGCAGGTCTCCAGTAGATATTTCAGAAGCTGTAGGTTGTCACTGAAGATAGATTCAAGATGTTTAACAACTATTGCCATCAGCTGTTGAGATGTTAAATAAAAGCATTAAGTCAATAATCAGCAGGGTTGGAGAGCTTCCTCTTCTGGAAAATTAGGCACGCTGCATTGTTTCCAGGATAGACTCTCGAAGAATTGTTCCTTTATTGGTTTGAAGTGTGAAGATGCTTTCACTCTTAGCCTGCATGTAGTGGAGAGGAAAAATTTGCTGGGAGTTTCGTTTGTAGAGTTAGACACAAATGCAGAATCTTCTTGTGTTAAAACTACTTTTGACCATGGTCTTGAATCAGATGAAACTTTATACATCAGCAAACTTCAATCACTCTGATCTGAATACAAAAGTTGTACCATCTCTGACCAAACTCATTCACCAGCTTTGATAGCCATACTTATGTTTTCAGCCCAACCTTGTAAATATTTTCTGAAAAGCAACCTTCATGAACTCTTCCAGTCTATCAGAAGGTGAAGTTGATCAAGGATTTATCAGACAGAGGAGTTACATAGGCTAGGATGATTACCTGTCCCTCTTCCTTTTAGATAAATCATTAGTCTATCTGGAACCATTTTAGATGATGCTTTAGCTCCTATAATTTTTTAAGTTTATTCTTTGGATGGCAACAGAGTTGATAAAATTTGTGCTGCTGCTAAATTATATTCATTTTGAACAAAGATTTGAATATGAGTCTTACGTTCTGCAAGTAATTCTTGCTTTCTGTTTGTTTTTGTGAGCCAAAGTGGTTAAAGAATGAAAACAAAACATCAATCGTTTTAAAGTTTAATACAAAATAGCAATTTGGTATATAAATCCTTTTATAGAAGTCTACTAGCGTTACATATATTGCAGAGCTTCTGTTTAGAGCTTAGTTTATTTACATAATAAAATTACTTGTATAAAATAATTGACATGGATGGAAAATGATAGAAAACATTTGAAAATATTGGTTTCAAAATTGGCACAAAGCCGACAATTTCAGGGCAGGGGATAAGTCGATTATTTTGACTCCAGTGCTTGACTGATATTTATTTTCTCGACCCTTGAAAGGATAAAAGGCAAATTTGAACTTAGAATGTAAAGATAGACAAAATGCTGCTTAGCATTTTGCCCAGCATGCTAACAATTCTACCAGCTTGCCACCTTAAAAACTACTTGAAAATATTAAATGTATATAAACAATTCCAATTCTAGTTACATTATCACAAAATTGATCGAAACTTAGCAATCTGTTAACCAGTGAAATGGACAGTAATTAGTTTGTAAAAATTCATTGAAATAAATCATCTTTAAAGTTTGCATCTAAACAAAGCAATAAGCTGGTATATGTTATGAATTAAATGAGCTTTGAATATTGAAAATATATTACAAATCTGAAGTATATTTCTTCAATTTTCTGTAATAATAGTTTATAAATTAACTTAATAATGAATTTATGACAACTTGAAGAGGAATAATCATTAGTAAATCTGTATAACAAGCTTAAATGGAAGTCGAGAGAAAAATTTGATAAATATTGTAGGACAAATGAACAGTTTAATATGGGAGAATAGAAAATATCCATGTACATTCCTATTAAAAGCACCTCAACAAAATTAGAAAAGTAATGTATTGGAAGTACTTTTACTATGAAGGGTTAATATAGTGAAACTGAAAGAGGGGAAAAAATATAAAAACTAAGATACATTTTTATTTTTTTCTGAATTTAAGAAAACGTGTAATTAAAAAGGGGTTTACATTGCAAATTCATTATCAGATTCAACAATCTTTTTAGGCCAAGGTGCAGGGTCACGCCTCATTCCAGTATTAATATGTCCTGATCTGCTGGGTTCCAACGGTCTATAAGGGACTGAGGATCGGATTTCAGCAATCTGCTTCCTACGAATTTCTTCCACTATCATACAAGTTGAACAAGCTTGTGTCCACAAGAGAACACAACAGAAGATGCACAGTAAAGGACCACATAAGGCAAAATAATAACCCCAATTTAAAGTGACATATGGAGCAGTGTTAAGAATAACTCTATTCATAACAGGAAAATCATCCCAGATGTCTCCTTCAGTATGGATTCCAGCAAATGCCACACCGAAAAGTAATGCAAGAGCTGAAAATATATTAAATGGAAAACCAAAAATGCAGATTAAATAGGTGGAGAAATATAAAGAAAATATAAGCATCCTGTAACAATTATTGCAATATTATGATTACTTAAAGTATAATTAGATTAAGTCACAATGATAAACTATCTTCTCGCTAGCTAAATTATTACAAAGAGAGATGTTCAGCGCTGTAAGCTTTCAAAACGTTTTTTTTACCCAGCAGTGAACTGTAACATTCTATAGTTGACTGTTTTGTTTATAAAATAAGTATTTCCTTCTTCAGCCATGCCAGGCTCATGAGTCTCAGTTTCGATGGCATTATATATTCCCCACCTGGACAGGATGCCAGTCCATTGCAGGATTACTCATTTTTGCCAGCTGAGTTCTTCAAGAACACAACACATCGCCTGGTCCAAGAATCGAAACCAAAATCTTATGATCACGGGTCCAACACCCCAACCACTCCACACGCTTTGTTGATAATTAAGTGATATTTGTCTGTTGAACTCAACATTTCAAGCTGCTACACTATGGTACAGATCTTTCTTTAACAAAGTAAAATATCTCACTTCTAAGTTTTCAGCTGGATGGTTGAAAATTTTCTGGGTCTATCTATTGATTGTTTCATTGTAAAGAAAAAAAATTAAATTGGGCTGTTTTGTTTAACATCATCTTCAGTATCTGGCTTAAGACAGCATTAAAGCTTTTAAAATAAGACACCAATAAATGAGACTTTGAAAAGAGTACACATCTTAAATTATTTACACACACACACAAAAACAAAAAAGAAAATTATCAGAATGGTTTAAGGAAGGAGGTAGAGGAATTGGAATGAGGAAAGATAATCAACTTTCTTGTTTATATTGTGCTTAGAAAAAGTTACAGAAATTAGTAATGAGTGAAACAAAAGTTAGTTCATAACTAATTTGAGTGTGAGCATATCATTGAATTTACTGAATTTAAGGCTTATTTTCTAGGCAAAACCTAGGTCTCTCTAAACAAACCAATGAAGCACTTGAATAATTTTTTTTTTTTTTTTTTTTTCTTCCTGTTTGAAATTTTCAACTATAAATTAAACCTGTATTGCAACTTCTATTTGCCTAGAGCTCAGTATCTCTTTAAAGTGCTTGTGTAGGAGTACAACACCTTAACATTTTCTTAAAATAAAGTTAATAAGGCTATTAAAATATCTAAGAGGAAGCAAGAAAAATTCAAACTATACAAAGAATTTTTGACAGCTGTCCGAGGTAATTAGCAACAGAACATGGGATGAATCAAGTTTTTTAAAGTTTTTTTAGAACATATCACTTAGCATAATGAAGATAGACGTGAGACAAAGTGGATACCTTCAAATGCCAAAGATCCACTTTGACCAAATGACAACAAATTTCAAAAAGAGATAACAACAAGACTCACTTTAGTCTCTACTGCCATGACAAAGCTGAACACTATATGGAAAAGCAACTCTATTGGTTTTCCAATGAGACTAAAAGTGTCCAAGGTCCTACACAGAAAAAGATTTGTCGGGCAGCAAGTCAACAAATACACTGGTAGACAGGAACCATTCCTTGCACAAGTAAAAAGATGAAAGCTTGCTTGGTATGGTCACATATCCTGCCACAACTCCCTGTCCAAAACCATCCTTTGGGGCACAACTGAAGGAGGGAAAAAGAGAGGTAGACACAGAAAATCCTGGTCTGACAGGACAGGTCACAACACGATGACCCTGCTATGCATGATAGGGGACAGAGACCAGTGGTGGCAGCTGACTGCAAAAGGATCTAGAAAGGCAGAGCAATGACTGGTTGCACCAGTTAAGGGATGTACTGTGGTGGTAAAATAACATACAATTATGTTTGCAATACGATTTTGATTCTTGGTTAACCCACTTTTTCCTCATAATTAATAAAATGCTTGACATCTATCACTTATGATTTCTTCCTCACATTTTTTACAAAGTGTGTCACAAGTGAAACTAACGACCCAGTCTTCAGCAACATAACACCATAATTCATGAATACATTGCTAAAGGAAATTGAACTATAAATGTCCCATTTCAATGTCCTATACTCTCCTTAAAAAATTTAATATTTGCTTCAACTTTACAGATATAAAAAAGGCATTTAGCTGAAAAATTACAGCCCTGTTCTGTATCCAGACAAAGCAACAGATGATCTTGCTGCATTTAATTACAATCGATCAGGTAAAAAGAAAAAGTTATCCTGTTATTTATATGGAAATATATATGTTGTTTATAGGTTTTCAAACTCCACCTTTCTTTTGTATCAACATCATCATCATCATCATTTAACATCTGCTTTCATTGCTGGCATAGTTTGGATGAGGGCTGGCAAGCCAGAACGCTGCACCAGGCTCCAATCTGATCTGGAAAAGTTTATACAGCTGGATGCCCTTCCTAACACCAACCACTCCGAGAGTGTAGTGGGTGCTTTTTATGTGCCACCGGGACAGGTGCCACTGTCATCGGCCACGACAATGATTTCACTTGACTCAACAGGTCTTTGCAAGCACAGTTTATTGCCCAATGATTGAAAGGTACTCTTAAATGGGCTGGTTATGCTGCACTGGCATAGGCCATGGTTATGGTCTCACTTGTTTTGTTGGGTTTTCTCAAGCACAGCATATCTCCAAAGGTCGCAGTCACTTGTCATCGCCTCCGTGAGGCTTAACGTTCAAAGGTCGTGCTTCACCACCTCATCCCAGGTCTTCCTGTTCCACAGGTTCCCGTTACTGCTAGGGTGTGACACTTTTTCACACTGCTGACCTCATCCATATGCAACACATGACCATACCAGTGCAGTCATCTCTCTTGCACACCACATCTGATGCTTCTTGTGTCCAATTTTTCTCTCAGGGCACTTACACTCTGTTGTGTATGCACACTGACATTACATATCCAGCGCAGTGCCACCAGGATGTTTAGTTTTTTCATAAAATTACACATTACGTTGTTGTAAGACAAGCTGCTATTGTCTACTGTATATTTATGAGAACTTTGTAACCAGTTGGTTCATAAGAGTAGCATGTGAAAGCTGTCTTAATGTAGTAAATGTACATAAAGTATTGCCTGGCTTGGTAGAGTTCATTCTGTATGAAGATTCTGAACTCAATGCTGCAGGATAATTAAATAATAATTAGACGGTGTTCATATTATTTGCAGCGATGAATGTACAAGTTATGGTAGCTATTTATACCTTAGTTGTCTTAATGTCAGGAGTCAAGGATCTTGACCCTAGATCCTTTAGACAGCAAAAATTTACCAAAGCTATTTTTTCATGATTAGTTTTTACTAGAGTATCTGTGGTGTTTGTGGTGTTATGGGCTGTGATGAGCTATGTGGTGTTAGTGAAGAGGATTGCAGATGAGGCAAACGGAAATGAAGACTGCAGGGGCTGGCGGAAGAGCCACGGGGGCATGTGTGGGCACAAAGCATGTGCACCAGTTTGATGAGAGACGGCGTGTGTGAAAGGTCGTGTTTTTATCTGGTCAGTGATCGCTCATCCCGCCACGGTCAACAGGTAAGGTCTCTGTATTTCTTTCTCCCTTTTGCTTCTTTTTCTGTTGTCTTTTTCCTCCATCACGCTACAGTATCTAAACATTCACAATTAATGCACACATAAATATTTAAAAAAATATGTAATAATTGTATTAAAATTATTAAGTTGTATTAAAATTATATACAAAATATAGTTTACTCACCTGAAAATGTCACAAAGCCTGCTGATGCAATCTCACCAGTAACAGAGCTATATTTTTGGCATGCCAATATGAATATTCCAACTGTACACATGGTTAAAGCAAACATACCAATGGAATACAAGACTTGGCCAACATACAAAGTTTCTGAAAGAAAAGAAAAACAAAAATAGTTTCCCTTTTATTCTTTTATGGGAATCAGTCAACACACTGCAATCAAGCTGGAGCACTACTTTCAAAGTTTTAAGTTAATTTTATTGATCCCAGTACTTCATTTAGTACTTAATTCATTAATCATTATTTTTTCAAATGGTTGTCTGCGTAAGAGATGTAAGAATAATAATAATAATAATGGTTTCAAATTTTGGTACACGGCCAGCAATTTCAGGAGAGCAGGTAGGTCGATTACATCAATCCCAGTGCTCAATTGATACTTATTTTATCAAACCTGAAAGCATGAAAGACAAAGTCGACCTCAGCAGAATTTGAACTCAGAATGTAAAGACATATGAAACACCGCTAGGCATTTTGCCCGGTGTGCTAACAATTCTACAAGAACACTGCCTAATAATAATAATAGTAATAAAAAGTAAGTAAAGTTCCTTCCTGAACTATATAGACTCAAAGGGCTGGTTTCCCAGTTTTCATGATGTATATATTCCTCACCTGGATGGGACACCAGTCTGTTGCAAGGATTATGCATTTTTGCCAGCTGAGTGGACTGGAGCAGTATGAAATGAAATGTTTTGCTTATGAACACAGTATGTCAAAGAATCGAAACCACAATCTTACAATCATAAGTCCAACATCTCTAACCCATGCACTTCCACAATAATAATAATGGTTTCAAATTTTGGGCACAAGGCCAGTAATTTTAGTGGAAACAGGTTAGTTGATTTCATTATCACAGTACTTGACTGGTACTTTATAATTATCAGCCCCATGATGATGAAAGGCAAATTTGACCTTGGCAGGATTTGAACTCAGGATGTAAAGAGCAAGAAAGAATTTCACCAAGAGAGATGGAAAAAGGCAAGAGATAAGAAGTGGGAAATTTAATGTAAAAGAAAGACAAGAATCAGTCAGTTAAGAAATTTTGTTTCCTATAGCTTTATAGATAAAATATCATTACTATTGTCAAATCTTGGGTAGTTTTTGTTATTTCCCTTCATCCATTTTTTATTAAATAATGTAGTACAGTTTGGTGCCCCTATAACCATTGAGGAATTGCTCCACATTTAGAGAAAATCAACTGGAGAGAGCCAATTCCAACATATGTGAAACACTTGTGAAATTAACAAAGCAGTTGTTGTGCATAATGGTGATTCTTTTTATTTTACTAATCACGTTTGTGTCATATACTTGGCTATAACCAGGAGCTTATATTCTGGGTATATAGCATACAATTACCAAAGATATCCTTATATGTCTGTTCCATACTAGCTTGAATTGGATAGCCTGACAGGATCTGATGTGTCCAAGGACTGCATCATGCCCCAATGTCTGTTTTGGTATGGTTTCTACAGCTGGATGCCCTTCCTAACACCAACCACTTTACAGTGTGGACTAGGTGCTTTCTATACATGCTGCCTGCACTATTGAGGTTGCCATGCAGCTTGCAGAACTACAAACCTTGGGATGAGGTGAGGATCAACTAGAACTAGTGGATGAAGAAATTGAAGTATGAGAAGTGGGGGAGGGGAGAATCTGATGGCTACTCATGTCTAGTAGTGGAAAGGGAGAGGAAGAGAAAAATGAACAGTGGAAATAGCAAGAGATAGATAATGGCAATGAGATGTGTAGATAACTTCAGAAGGCACAAAATGAGTTGAAGAATCAGTGTGCAAGACTGTATGGGAAGGAGAACTATGGGAGGGGATGCAAACTGATGGGGAAGCAAAAATGAGGTAGAGTTGAAGGGCAGATGATCAAAGAGTCATGAGTTGGGGGGGGGGGGGAAGAAGGATGCAAAAGAGAGGGGTACTGAGTAGCAGGATTAGTAAAGATGGCACAGTTGTTAGAAGAGGATGTCACTTAAAAATATAAAGGAAACTGTGTATGTGCATGTATGCACAGTGAGAAGGGGAGCAAGAGAGCTGGTAATTTTGCTAGCAATTAAGGATGTCTCTCTCACACACACTGAAGCTTCTGTATAAAGAGTAAAGTTACACGGTAGAGGGACAAGGACCTTGAATGCAGAAGATTTATAAATGCTACAGATAAATGAGATGAGCATGCTCTGTTGAATGTGTATGAATGATAGAGCACAAAAGAGATGAGAGGAAAACTGAGTATATTAAGAATCAGATGAAGAGTGGAAGAAAGAATACCGTGTTTGATGGACGTAACTATACATATGTAAAATGCTACATTCCAACTGGATGGAACATGTAGAAGAGAGAGAAAGAGAAGGCATAGGAGGAACTGGTGACATCTAATCCCAATAAACTGAATTTCATGAAGGAGATGGCAAAGGACAATACCATGTTTTGTCAATTCAATCTCCTCGCCAACAACCATCATGTTTCTCTCTCTCTGTAATCATATCATTCAGGCTATCTTATTTTACACCCACATTCATTCTGACTATGGGGGATTATCAGACATTGGTTTATAAGCCTGGACAAATACAATAAATCTCTCTTTATCTAAAGGCACAATTTAGTTCCATGGAAACAGCCTCAGTTTGTTTGCAACTAACAACTTTATGCCAATTTGTCATTAAAACTGCAACAGATGATGCTGTGTATAAGAAATACTCTTAGCCCTGTAAGACAATACTTGGGACAACTGTTTTCCTAATTGATATTAGGCTCTGCTCTGATAAAAAAAAAATTAGAATTAGAGATACTTGGTTGTCTATATAAAACTCCCTACCATACCACATAGTGCTAAGGGGGCATTAACACACACTGGCCTCTCCTGCAGAGTGGTATGGGGGAAAACTCCTTATACTCAGTCTCTTCACTCTAACCTAGGAAAGATATTAAAGACAATACTAGACGATCTCAATAAAACTTCTTACCATATAAAGCTGCTTATAAGAATGAAAATGGAAGCAACTCCTATAAGCAACAGTTTATACTGCAGCTATGAAACTCAGTTCCCACTCGTGGATTAAGCTGAACATGTTGATCTATGAATAATAAGAATACAGACTGATGCAAGGGGAAGAAGATCTTTAGAAAATCTAGACGAGATTGAAGCAGAGAAAGGGGTGTCTTTAGCCCTTCTAGGGCCAGTGATGTGACAGAAAAGACCTCTATCCACACTAGTCGTATGGAAAAGAAAGGAACAAACAAAGGGAGACAAGGAAAGGAATTAGACACCCTCTTTAGTCACGTCAGGGACAAGATAACCCCTCAGGTGCCAGTGAATGAACAGAAACAATGTAGTGGAAAGAAGACTCTTTAGCTTTGCTAGGAAGACAACAACTGCTATAGTGCTGGTACTATGTTAAAATGTACCTCATACTCTGAAATGATTGAGTGCTTAACAAATGGAATGTATGAATGAGATATGGCTCCAACCTGTCTAGGAGGGTAATATCTCCAAATAAAAACTTATACGGAATATGTCAACCAATCTAACCTATGCCAGCACAAAAAAGTGAATGTAAAAATGATGATAATATATAACTCTTTTCCATAGAACTGTTTTTGTGAACAACACAACAGAATAAATACTTACTCGGAACCACTAAAACTGGAGCAGTGTTCTCAAGATGTACAAGAGATATCAGCTTGTACTTCAACTCAGTTAAGGTCTTGAAATCAGCATACGGGTACTCCAGGTAAAATAGGCCAACATTTACTGCAGGAACATGTAAATTGTTAAAGGTCTGACCAAGTTTAGTAAGCTGGCGTTTGTAGCGCAGATGTATTTGGGTTGGCAAAAGAGCATGTAGCCAGCTCCGTTCTACTGATCGTTTCTTTCTACCAATCACTGGGGCAGAGTCATTTGTAGTTGTCTGTGCTGTAGGAACGACTGTTGTGGGAGTTTTAGTTGGCACATAAACTTTTATTGGTTCATTGGATTTTGTATAGTGGAAGTCAACAACAAACCAATACGGCAAAAAAAGAGCTGTTAAACATAGGACCATGGTAACCAACATCAGATTAGAAAGGATAAAAAGACGAGTATTTTGTGGCCAGTATTTTATCATACCCCTCATGATGGCAATTCATTCAAAGCAGAAACCTAAAAAGATAAAAATGGCAAAATTAAAATATGACGACTGCAAGTATAAATAAGACAATTTATGGGATTAAAATAAAAATATGAATTTCAATCAGTGATCACAACTGAAAAGCAACAGATAAAAAATGCCATATGTATATCGTACTAAATGTATATACCCCAATGAAAGGTATGCTACTGTGATTTTTGCTGGCAGAAAATCTCAGAAATATACTGTATTAAAAACACATATGGTGGAGTCAAAAGAACATCATTGTAGATACAACTCATGAGAATGACAAACCCCTAGTAGGGGTTTTGGTCTACTTGGGGCTTGTCAATTGCCAAGACAAAAGTTATGCTTTTATCTGTAGGAAACAGTGACTAATACAAAGTGCTAAGAAGGACAAAATGTGTTACTTATTCTCATAGGTCAATGCTGCAATGGTGTTCACTTTGCTCCGATATATAATGTACTTCTAATACATGTCTATGAAGAAATTTTCTGAGAGCTTTACAAAAGAATGCAGATGTTGCAGGGTCTTGGAGTCTGTCAAAATTTAGCTATTTCAGAAAGCTTTGTGCAATTTGGTGCAAACCTTATCCTAACAACCAGTTTCTGCTTTCCTTCTACAATGTTTTAACCATTTAACATGTAACACCACACAAGACTTTAATGCTACAGAGACTACAAATGTCATGTTTATGTATTATGATAAAGTCAATAAGATGACCCTGTTTGGATCAAGAATCAGTCCAGGTAACTTTGCATGCTTGAATTTATGATGGAACAAAATACTGATTATCATTAGATCCAGTTTGGAAAATGAATGCAGCAGGCAAAGACCACAGTATTCATTCTATCTATGCTAAAGCATAGCACCCTAAGCTTGACCACATGTAATTTTGATCTAACTAGGTTTTAAAAATCAACAGATAGGATGATTTCGTCACCAGTGTGGAAATGATGGCATTTCTAAAATTCTCAAAGAAAAGAGAGTGTCTTCTGCTATGTGAAGAGTTGTTGCATCAACAGAAAAGAAAGTCACATGATGTCCAGAAGACAGCAATAGATGGGGTTTAATGATATGGTCATTAACATTGGATCACAGCTCATCTAGCCTATCAGCTAGGTTTTTGTCTGATTACAAAGCTAACATGGCTCTTTCAATTCTCATCTATTAGCCTGGCCTGCTTACACTTAAGAAACTGTATCCACAATCCATTTCAGTTAGCTGAACTTTCTCAGAGAGCTGTGTCTCAGAAAGGCAGCAATAATTACATCAGTCTAATAAGCGAGAATTTGCCAGGCCTCCAGGAAAGCAAAATGACCCACATAACACAATGTAAACAATGAAGTTTGGTGGTAAGAGTCTGATGCTTTGAGGATACATAAAAAGTGATGGTCCAAGAAAGTTGGTTAAAATTGATGGTATCTTGAATAGTGCCAAATACATTCAATTGCTGAAGGACAATTTGATACCAGACTTGGTTGAAAGTGAGATTTTTCAACATGACGGAGCTCCATGCTGCAGATCGCGTGCAACACAACAGAGCCTGGTTGATGAAAGTGTTACCATATTCAAAGATTGACCAGCTCAGAGCCCTGACTGATTTAAATATCATTGAGCAAATGTGGACAGAAATAAAGAGAAGAGTTTGTCAGAAGAATCCACACAACCTTGAAGAGTTGTGGAAACTCAGCCACAGGGAGTGGCATTTCACACTTGTGAAGATGGTGAAGGATATGTACGTATCTGAAGCAATTACTCAAGCTAAGTGAAGCCACATGAAATATTAACAATGTACAGTAACTTCTTGAAATGAACATTATGTAATAAATTTTCATTATAGAAATTTTTTTGTTTTAAAACGCTGTATCTTGATTGGTGTATGTGAGGTGGCTGAAGACTTTTGAATGGCCATTTTTGGTGGTCGTCTCACATCTTCCAATCTCATTCAGAACCCCTACTACAAAATATAATGATTATGTATGGAAATGACTCCAACAGGGCTAATGCTTCATCTGTCAAAAACACAATGCAAAACATCCACTTATAAGTTCGCAATTAGTAGAAATTTACAATAGTTTAAAGCGGCTGAAAACTTTTGCATGGTACCGTATATACACACAGACACAAACTTTCACACATGAACACATATTCACATACACACACAAACATATTCACACATACACAGACACAAACAAATATGCACATACATGAACACATACTCACACACGAACATATACATACACACACAAACATATTCACACATACAGACATTCGCACACAAACATTCACACACACACATATATACACACAGACATACAAATGCATATATATTTATACACATACACACACACATATATATATATATATGTGGTGAGAGAGAAAATTTATTGTATTTTTGTATAAGCTACTTTTCTCTGCAAGCATTTAATTGTATTAAATGATTATCCAATATTAATCACTGCAAACTACTGAACAATAGCTCTCCATCCTGTCCATTTAATACTCATCTGAAATGGAGTGGTCATATTTGAAGCTAAGCTCCATTAACAAGGTGACAGAATTATGAAGGTGTAAACATCCAGCGGAAGCCAGCGTGAGGAGAATGCTTTGAAACTGTGTACCTTACAAATATAGAGGAAAAATAGTTATACTGCATCCCCTCATTTAAAAGGCAAAAAGAAAAAATATTTTATCTTTTATCCATAATCTTTTACAGAACTTAATGACCAATGGTTACTTGAAGTTTCATAGCATTAAGTTCATAATAGATAAATCATCACCAGTTCAATACAAAGACTATCACAAGTAATATTTTCAGACAAGCTGATAAACTATCACAATGTAAAGTTAACAATACTGTTTGAATACACAATGGCACATGAGTAATGGATTTGAAATTTAGCAAGCCTTAACCAGGGTAAATATTACCTCAATTTTAGAACCAGTGGGATTGTCTGATAGACTCCTTTTTTTTTTTGCCTTTGAGTAAAAGCAGATGCTTTGTATGCAACACCAATGTCAGTAGCTCTTATTACATCACATCTCATTGTTGTAATGGAAGTATAGAAGTAGAGGTTGCTGCATCCATAAGCTCAATAGAGTAAGATACTGAAATACCATAATTTGTCAGTAAATTACATTTTCCAACCTGTGGCTTTAGAGACATTCAGGGGAGCTGAATGTGACTTTCAAGGATCTGGAAGCTTTGGACTTTGTTAGCATCCCAGCCAGGACCGGATTAAGTACCTAAAAGATTTTGGTGCCCCCATAAAAGATTATGTAATTCAAAATATAAACAATAACAAACTATAAAATAAATTTTTATTTTTCAAAATGAAACAAAAGAGTAAGAGGGAAAATAATATTTATTTTTCTATACTTCCACTTTATTTATATTTGAAAAGTTGCCTCTTGCTTTTTTGAATTGCAAGGTCTTTGATCAGATCCTCAAAATTAATCTTAGGTAACACATCTACATCTATATTTAGTAGAAATAAAGGCATCCCGAATATTATTTTAGCAAGTTTAAAGTGATTTCTTTTGTGCTGTAAACCATTTACTATTTCTGTGGTGCCCATTCCTACCCTTGATGCCCTAAACATGTGCTTATTTTGCTTAATGGTTAATCCAGCATTAATCCCAGCTCAGTAAAGTATCAAATGATACTTTGGAGGGTGCTTGGATGTCCCTTATTGTTGCAATCACGTATGATAGTTCCTCAAGTGTTTTGGATGAAAAATGTTTAGACAGACATGCTAGGGTGTCTTGGAGTAGTGCCATCTTACTGTTGCTTGTGGTTCCAACAGAGGGCAATAGAAACTATGCATGATGTGGCTTGCTATCAATAAATAAATACTATAGACTTGGTGCATTGCTTTGCCTGGGGCCTATAATACTATCAAAATGGCTCTGTTCTTGAGTGATATATAACGGAGATAGGATACGCATGGTTTTATATTTTGTTTATTTACATGTTTCCTGAGAGTATTTTTTGCCATTTTCTTTGTTTATTTTTGTAAATTGGGTTCTTTTTCACAGAATTGTTTTGAATTTCTCTTGTACTATTCTTAAATAAAATAATTTGAAATCAAGCTTGTAACACAATGCAAAATTCAGTCAGCCATGAAAACATATTTTACTTCAGTAAATTAACATTTTCTACCATATAATTTGATAACAAAGGACCTCTCACTCAGAGTGAAAGGCACACTGTATGATGCCTGCATGTGAACAGCCATGCTACACTGCAGAGAAACACAGGCTGTGACTGCTGAGGGCGTGCGTAGGCATGTAAGAAATGAAGCTAGTACGCTCTGCTGAATGTGTAATGTTAGTGTGCATGCATGACAGTGTAAGCATCCTGAGAGAAAAGTTGGACATAAGCAGCATCAGATGTGGTGTGCAAGAGAGAGATGACTGCCTTGGTATGGTCATGTGATGTGTATGGATGAGGTCAGCTGTGTGAAGAAGTGTCACATTCTAATGGTGGAGGGAACCTGTGGAAGAGGTAGAACCGGGAAGAAATGAGACAAGGTGGTGAAGCACAATCTTTGAATGTTGGGCAACCAAGACCTTTGGAGATATGCTGTGCTTGAGAAGACCCCTCAAGACAAGTGAGATTGTAATTGTGGCTGATACCAGTGTCATGAAACTGGCCCGTTAAAAGCACCCTTCAATCGTTGGGTGATATGCC
Organism: Octopus bimaculoides; assembly: GCF_046866305.1. NCBI lineage: Eukaryota > Metazoa > Mollusca > Cephalopoda > Octopoda > Octopodidae > Octopus > Octopus bimaculoides. Next base: position 52,399,572 of record NC_142931.1, on the reverse strand, counting down.
GTGCTTGTGAAGACTTGTCAAACCAAGTGAAATCATAGTCATGACCGATGCCAGTGTCATCTGACTGGCACTCATGCTAGTGGCACGTAAAGTACCATTCAAGCATTGGGCCTCATGGAGACAGTGACAGGTGACAAAGACCTTTGGCAATATACCATGCTTGTGTAGCCCTGTCAAGCGAAGTGAGACCATAGTCGTGGTTAATGCCGGTGTCAGGCCAGTGGCACATAAAAAACACACACCTCTCTCTCACAGTGGTTGGTATTAGGAAGGGCATCCAGCCATAGAAACTAAACCAAATCAGAATCGGAAGCATAAATGTGAGAGGCCTCGGGTCGCCTTGGAAACAAGGTCACCTGTTGAACGACCTGAGGTCTTACAGTGTAGATGTAGCAGCCATTAGCGAAACCAGGCTCTCCAACCCGCAGCCCTTTTTGGCGGGTACGAGATTTTCCTATCTCCGTGTCGGCCGGGAGCGGGCGGTGGAGGTACTGCGGTGCTATTTCGGAAAGGCCTAGACTTGAAAATAAGGGCAGTCTTCCTGGATCCGGAAGGTAAGTTGGTGGTCCTGGATGTCGATAGTAGTGATGGCGCTGCTTTCAGACTGCTGGCTGCCTACGCTCCGACAGGAGCAGGGCAGTCGGATTATTTCAAACGTCTGGAGGTTTTCCGTGGTACTTCTCGCACTTTAGTGCTAGTTGGGGACTGGAACGCTGTCCTAGACGAACGTATCGATAGGGTGGGTGCGGGAGCATCTAATAGGAAAGGGGGATGCAAGAGCCTCGCCAACCTGCTCAAACGCTTTCAGCTGTCCGACAGGTATCGACTAGACAACCCGAATGTGCCAATGTGGACTTGGACTAATCGCGTCGGGTCGTCTAGATCGTACTTAGATAGATTTTTCTGTAGGCCAGCGGATAAGGATAGCATAGGGTGTCCACAATTCAACATAGTCGGCTACACAGACCACAAATTCGTGATCTGTACGGTCGACTTAGATAGGCTCCATAGACAAGGCCCCGGTTACTGGAAGCTAAACACGTCGACAACGGCGTGCAAAGCCTAGAGACCGGATTAGTTTATTAGTTAAGAGGGCTTTAACCGGGGCAATCATCAACAACAACTGGTGGTTCGCCCTGAAGCGGGCAATTAGAGCAGAATCAATTAGGTTTAGTAAGGCTCTAGCTGTAGAACGTAAGAAAACAGAGCAGGATTTAGTTAACAAACTAGACGAAGCTCTTGGGACAGGCATCGCAACCGACGTGTTAGCAGCGAAGTTGGCCCTCGACCAACACTTTGATGCCAAGCATGAAGGCTGCGTTGTCAGAGCTAAAGCACTTTCGGTAAGCGGGGAGGGGACTAAGGCCGCTCGATGGGCCCGCGCGGTTGAGGCGAAGCGTGGCAACAGAGCGACCATTCGGTCTTTGGTGGACCAGAACGACTGCGAGATTTCGGGACCGAAGCAGATGTGTTCGGCCTTTCAGCAGCACTTTGCTCAATTGTTCGGGACAAACGGTAGGACGGACGACGGAACAGATTTCGGTGTGTACCTAGACGGCCTGCCGCAACTCTCGACCAGCGAGGCCGAGTGCTGCAAAGGACCGATATCTGCCTGGGAAGTACGGGAAGCGATGAAAGGCTGCACGAGAGGTAGATCGCCGGGTTTGGATGGTCTGCCTTACGAGCTTTATACGTCAATGCCAGACTTGTTTGCGGGCGTCTTGGCAAACGTCTACTGCAACTGGCAACAAAACGGGAGAATTCCTGCTTTTGTTTGTCGGGGAGTGGTGGCTTTGCTAAGAAAGGACCCAAACAAGGGGGACATTATAGGGAACTTTAGGCCCATCACTCTGCTCAACACAGAGTTGAAGATCTTGGCCAAGGTGCTAGCCAAGAGATTGGCGCCTGTCGTGGGCAAACTGATCGGCAAGGCGCAGACATGCGCTGTGCCGACCAGGTCTATCCACGACAACCTCCATCTCATGCGCTACATCATAGAGAGAGTGGGTAACGAAGCTGGCGCGGGTGGGGCTTTGATCAATTTAGATCAGTCTAAAGCCTTCGATAGGGTCGACCATCGATACCTGGCAGCTGGTTTCAGTCCGGTCTTCCGCGGGTGGATAGCTGCTTTATACAGCGGCATCTGCTCGGTCATACGGGTGAACGGCCATCTATCGGAATCGTTCAACATCTCGCGTTCGGTTCGCCAAGGGTGTCCTCTCTCCTCCCTTCTGTATGTATTGACTCTCGAGCCATTACTGCGGAAGTTGGAGGCTTTGAGGGGCGTCCCGCGTGATCTGGGATGTGGAAGGAGCGTGTCTGCCTATGCCGACAACGTTACCGTGATGGTGTCGAGCCACAGGCATATTGACCTGATTGGCGAGACACTAAACGAGTATGAAGCGGTGACAGGTTCGAAAATTAACGCGGAAAAGTCAATGGGCTTGCAACTAGGCACCTGGAGGGGCAAGTCCATGCCGTCCAACAGCGTCGTATGGCGCTGGACAGACGGACCCGTTAAACTGCTTGGGGTCTGGTTCGGTCCGGACCTCCAGTTGGAGAAAAACTGGGAAGAAGTGACAAACAGGGTGGCCAACCTCACCCAGAAATGGGCTGAGAGGAAGCTCTCCTTGAAAGGTCGAGCGGAGGTAGCGAATTCGTACATCGCATCCGTCATCTATTACCGTTTGACCATCGTCCCTTGTCCCGACCGCTGGTTAACCAAGATAGTATGCTTGCTCTTCAACTTTTTGTGGAAGGGTCAGGTACCACTGGTCAGGCGCTCCATCTGCTGTCAACAGCCGCTGAACGGAGGCCTTAGCATGCCGTGGTTGCTGATGCGCAAACATGCGCTCAGGCTATGACAACTCAGGCGCTTCCTGGACGGTGAACAGGTGTGGTTGCCTTTCGTCAGACGCGATTTTCCGCAGCTCGTTTCTTTAACAGAGCTGCAATCCTGGATCAAACGTAGACCGAGAAAGGGCGCTTGGCACCTCGAGTGCCGCCAAGCTCTCACCGCCTTCAGTCAGGCGGGCAGTGCGATCGGTAGTAGATCCACTCTAGCTTTCTATAGAGGGTTAGTGGGAGAAAAGTGCGACGACGTTCTCGGGGAAACTCTAGGCGTCGAGGATAATCAGCTAAGCAGTCTGTTCAGGAGAACTTTCGGGCCGGGGCCCATGGATAATTTCCAAAGGTCCCTCGCCTGGCAGTGCTACCGAGGTGCGCTACCTGTTCGAGATAAACTCTACCGACATGGAAGTGCCGTCAACCGGGCCTGCCCGAGGTGCGCTCAGGACGATGAAACCGTTCTGCACGCACTCGTCCAGTGCCCGAGCATTGCTGACCTGTGGGTCTATATCGAATAGCTACTGTCACGTGTAGGACGGATCCGGCTATCAGCTGGATCCATCGTGAGAATTGACCCGCCGACCTCCTTTAACCAGGAGGGCAAGGCAATTTTCCTATGCCTAGTAGCTGTAGCGAAAGAGGTGATATGGTGGACCCGTTTGAAAGGGTTAAAGACAGACACTTTCCTCTTTAGCCAAGGCCTCATCAACTTTTTCAAGTTCCACTTGAAAAGGAAGATGAGAGTAGAGAGGGAAGTGCTGTCTCATAGCAAATTCGTTGAAAGATGGGTGACTGTTGGAAAAATGGCCAGTATAAACGGACCAATTCTGAGAATACACCTGTAGAAAAAAAAAAAAAAAAAGGTAATGTAAAAGGAGAAAGGGCTCTATACCCCTTTCTTATTTTTTCTGACCAGGCTCCCATGGTTTTATGGGTTTTTCCACGTGTAACCTTTCCTTTTTCGAAGCGCCTCCCCCTTTGGGAGTTCTACTTATTTATTTATCTATTTATTTATTATATCTTTCTCCGTTTTCTTCCTGTTTAGACGAACTTTCCTACCTTTTCGGACAAAACCTTTTGTAACCTTCGTCCTGTCTTTGTCCTTATATGTCTTTAATTGATATTAGCCCTTGTGGCCAATAAAACGAATTAATTATTATTATTTCTACCCCCACCCTCCTTTTTTTCTACTTTTCGGACAAAACCTTTTGTAACCTTCGTCCGGTCTTTGTCCTTACATGCTTTTGATAGATATTAGCCCTTGTGGCCAATAAAACGAATTAATTATTATTATTATTTATTTATTCATTCATTTAGTGTTTCAACTTAAACTATTTGATTTATGCATAATACAATTTAGGGTTCCCTCTGTACTCTGAACTTTGTTTCCTCGTTTTCCTTTTTTTTAATGCATATTTTGGGGTAAATTTGCAAAATAATCGACCAAGTTATTGTTTTCCATTTTGAAGTTTTTTTTTTCGAGACGGCTGTGTCCGTGCGCCCGCGGAATGTGTATACTTTATAAATGATTTGTAGGTACTACTAAAGCAGCGCGGACCCGAACGCGCAGTCGCGCGTCCGCGCTAGCTAGTCTTGAGTGGTCGATCCTAACCCTAACCCTAATCCTAACCCTGTCCCTAACCCGCGTGTGCAAATGAATACGTGTTTAGGGTTAGGGTTAGGATCGACCACGCGCGACTGCGCGTTCGGGTCCGCGCTGCTTTAGTAGTACCTGATTTGTATGTATATCTTGACTAGCTGTTCTGTAATGAATTTGTCTACATTCGTAAATTTCTGAAATATTAATTAGAACAAGGGTTTTTAAAATGAATCAAGACAGTAGTGAGTCACCTGATATTTATGTGCTTCCTGAATAATAAAATACCTGGCTATATAACTTCCTAAGAAATAGACACTCCGATATTTTACACATATACATATATAAACAATAAACGGTTAATGTTAATAAATTGATTTAAAAAACGAAATTAACTGGAATTATAATCGTTTTGCTTTTCTTTACACGAGATTTAAGATGGTCGTGTGTGACAGTTCATGTCTATCTCAAAGGTATTAATAATTTAAAAGAGAGAAAGTTTAGTTCAAGAAAATAGCACAAACAATACAGTTAATATTTAAAAGGTAATCATGATAAAATGATTAGAGTTCGAAGTTGTTCATTGCAACATAATATCAATTTCTTTTTTAACCTAACTACAAACCAACAAATGGATAAAGACGGAGAAAGGAGATGAAAACAAAAATTTCTTAACCCTAATGTCTCCTTGCGTCTTAAAAAATAACGCCTGATTTGTTTGTAGGTCAATGTTGTTTGGAGCAACTCTACAGGCAATAGAGATAAACACAACAGACCTGGTTTTTTAAAATACCAATTTCTTTTTTAATTACATGTACACACAAAAATTTTTATACGCATGTGAATGTATAGTGGTTTAGAAATTACAAAAACAATGAGTTTCATTCCTTCAAATAAAGAATGCCTGCTAAAACTATAAACCTTTGAAATTATATACATAATTATATGTATAAATAGTATATTGGGAGCCTTACCGCTTCCCCGAAATTGCTGGCCTTGTGCCAAAATTTGAAACCAATATTGGGGCACCTCAATAAAGCTGAACCAGATATCAAGCATCGATTATTAAAAAGAAATGTTTGAGTATATAACCGCAATTGATATTCAGATTGTGATCTTCGTCATGTTATTTAAAAGCGCCTCTCTTATATTACCAATGTCAATTTTATTATGACTACTCCAAGCCAATTTGCAAAATGGCATTTCAAGTATATGGTCTCAAGTGAATGTTACTACTCTCCTCCAGTAAATTGTCTTCATAATTCTGCCGGCCTAATTAAAAGACTCTTGCCCTTTTTCCTTAGTCGATGTTCCCTCGTCGTAAGATTGGGAGACAGCATTGGCTGTCTGAGATAGTAAGCACAATGTCCGACTTTCAAATATAAAAACGCAACAAGAATGAGATGACATATCTAGAAAAAAAAACTATTTGATTTAGATAAGTGATCAATATAGTAGGTCACTTGCAACCAAAATTGTAATTCACTTGACTGGTTAAGGATCATGTCGGTTTCCAATCAGGGGACTGATGTCTCCAGAACAGCATCGTAGTACGATTGCATTACATCTTAGTTGATGTAATGCAAATGGATGTTTGGCGGTCTTCATGTACTATCTTCTAAGTATAACTCCAGCCGTACTCGAATAAATAAGATAATTAAACGAGCAATTGGAAAGTGCGCTGTCTCACGTATGCCGGAGCCTCTACAATTGTAGTGGTCAGCTGGCCTAAATTGCATCCCTAGGAAACGGGGAACCGCACTGTCGTGAATACATTCGCGCAAACCCATTAACTGATGCACGCAGACTACAAAAACATTAAATACGACCAAATAGGGTCATACTATGAATTTGAACGCAGAGCATTCAAAAATATGGGTGCATATTTACAACAATGAACGCAGCAATTAATCTGCATCTGACTCGTTAAAGTAACTTATGACTATTTGAACCTGTTACTTTGCCTTTCATCCTTTTGAGATCGAGGAAATCGATTAGCCCACTGGCCAAAATTTCAGGTCTTAGGCCTATAGTAGAAAGGATACTTAATATTCACAATACGGGGGAACGCGGCTAGTTTAATGGGCTGTAAATGGCTCACACAATATTTGTTTAAAAATAGACACTGTTTTAAAAGATTTTACTTTCCTTCACTTCATATAAATAAAATATAGTACACACAACACTATATACTAGACTTCACTACGCTTAATAATAAAATAAAGTGAACCTCATTGGGTAGTTGTTTTCTTAATGATTACAATGACTGCCATAAAGCAATAGTTTCAGTCTCAATACACAAGATCAACTCATATACCAAACAAATACAACTACAGGTGTTCGTTCGCTAGATATTAATTTAGATGATAGGATTAACCGTTATCAAATGAAAATGAACAAATACATTAATACAAAAATCCTTCCGCCATTATCACCTAACAATGAAGTGTCCAAAACGGTGGGGATTAAAGTTGTGATAATGATTTCTAACTTAGGCACAGGGCCTCAAATTCAAGGGAGTGATTAAGCCAATCATATCGTAATCAAAACCTGACCAGCACTTTATTTTATCCACCTCCTAAGGATGTAAGGTAAAGTTACCTCGGCGGGGGTTTGAACTCAGAACGTAAAGGCCAAAACCAAATGCAACAACGCATTTTGTCCAATATAATGATTCTTTCCTCTTAAGTTGTAGAATTTATAAAGGAAAATATTTGGACTCATTTAGGACTAATATATTTACACTACTTTTTAATACATATTCTTCATTGATATTCAGTTTGTCACAATGTGTCACCTTCATATACAGGCGTTTTATATATATATATATATGTGTGTGTGTGTGTATGTATGTATGTATGTGTGTGAGTGTACGCGCACACACATTATATGTGTCATAAGGAGTTTGGGAATAACTAGCCTTCAATATCAACCCAAATTGGTTTTGCTATTTCTTTTTCTCTATTTTAATTTACAAGTATTACCATTAATTCTTCTACATATACCAATTCACTCCACTTCCTAACTGTCAACCTGATCGAAAGTCGTGTCTTTTCTTTACAACTGTAATACGCACTGATTAGAATTAATTAAAGCGTAATAATAATGTCTACAAGACAACAGAAATAGGAAAAAAATTACAAGACTTACCTTAATGTGTGGTAACTATGTATTATATTTTGTACAATTCCAGTTGTGTCGTTGTTGCTTCACCTGTTCAATTTACAGGTGTGATGTCGCGAGTTTACCTGGTTGATTCATCAGCTAAGGGAACTAACTTACAACAGGTAGTCTAGAAGTTTTTTTACAAACCTAAACAAGCGTAAAGTGAATATTATGGATTTCGCGGCAGTCGTTCATAAAGCGAACCCGTCCATATACACAGAAATAAAATTTTAAAATATATTACTTCTTAAAAATTAAATTGATGTTAATTTTGTCGAGGAAAAATAATATATTTATTGATTGTTTGTTGTCTGGCAGTATTTTAAAAAATATTCTTAATAGTATTAGATATAACAATTCATATATATGAATGGTAATTATCTTTAATTTCGTCGTGAATACTACGAGTTTTCTTAATATTTCGTAAGTGCATATATAGCTCCTTGTATTTAAAGTTAGATGCCAAAAACTTAAGATAAAAAAATTAAAACAAACAAAAAATATTCAGAGTCTTTTATTTATTTACAATCATAACTGTACGATGGCTGAATTAATGATATTCTACAGATGACTGTTTCAAATAATAAAATTTTGAGGTTTCTTAAATTTTCTTTTAGATATGTACTTGCCTTCTTTCCGGAGCCGAAGAAAAATAAATGTTGAAGTTATATGAAAATAAAAAATCGATTGTAGCAGTCGTACAATGCAACTACTACTCGTTCTTATCCAATATCAAAAATTTAGTTACCAATATTTGGTGTTTAACCTGGAATCAGCACTGATCGAGCAGAGCTCGCATGAAAGACGTTCCAGCAATGGCCATCATGTCTTCAATGCACCCTTAAGTCATTATCGTATGATTTGAGATAGATTTAAATGCTATTCTAGTTGGTTGAGTGGCTCCCTTGTTGGTTTGTTAATGTCCAGTACTAATTACTAAAGTACAATACAGTGAAGGTTATGAATAAATATGTACACGAAGTCATATCCATACATATTTAGTTTCTTACTTTTAAATTAGTTCTATGATTACACCACAGAGCCCTTTTGATAACATAAAACAAAAACTGTACCAATTAGTTTCCCTTTCTTTGCAGTTCATCAGGATTTGCTTACTTCTCCAAGTGACTGTAGCAGGAAGCTTTCATTTACAAGTTATTAACAGCCTGACATAAATTAAGAGAGCTGCTTTAAGGTGGCAAATTGGTAGAATCGTTAGCTTAGCAACATTCTGTTGAGGTTAACTTTGCCTTTCATTTATCCTTTCAGGGTTGATAAAATAAGTTCTAGTTGAGCACTGGGGTCAATGTAATCGACTTACTCCCATTACCAAAATTGCTGGCTTTGCATGATTGAATCTTTGAGTCTCCCCTCCAGTTTTTCAGAAACTCATGAAGCTTTAAAATCTAATTTTATTTTTAATCAATAATTATTAGTTAGACTTGCCCTTTTGTTTTTTGAAATTTTGAATATTTAGCATGTTATTAGGATGTTATATACATTTAACAATCCCTATTTAACAAGTTCTATTTAGTATGGACAACTTATAAGATAGAAGATATCAAAGGAGATTTATGTGAGGATAATGCTCAAACCTCTACCACTAGCATGAAAATTAGAAATCAGAAGCAGGAATAGATCTTTTAATGTCTTTCCTGCAACAAAGTTTTGAATAGCACAGGCTATGTTTTCTGTAATAGCTTATATGGATATGTGTACATCATTTGCTTGAAAATGGGCAAATCTACTGATGGTCATGTGAACAAAGAAAACTGAAAGTTGATTATGAATGTGTACAAGAACCACAATGAATATTTCTACTGCAAATAATGCTACTTGAATAGAAGATCCTACCCAGATCTTATCAATATGTACAGAAACAACCAGACTGAAATCAATTACTTGAAAGCTCAGGTGAATTCTCTTAAGAAGATTCTGAAGATGACCAAATGTACTGCATGCCAAACTGTTCCAGTCACCTCACAATCTTCCTTGTCTCAATTTAGTATCTCTATCTTGCTGTCTTATCTCATCACCACGGCCAACCCCGATGCTATGATTAATCATTTTGAGAGGAAGGAGAAGCTTAGCTTGATCTGCATGGGACAGAAGAAAGACTTTTCCATGTCTTTTGACTTAGCAATGCAAGGACAAAGTAAAGATTGATCAATTGTGCCATACATGACACTCTAAAAGTGGACAAGACTAAAACAGTGTAGAATTTTAGGGATGAGAGGATACTAATGACCTAGGGAACACAAGTTTAGAATCAAGAAGAATGTCTTCTCAGACAGTATGGCTTTGTAGTAGTTTCTAATACATTTTTTGATGCTGGTTGACTGGCATATTTGCAGCATGTACTGGACTTTTGTGAAACCAGACTAGATATGACACGGCAGAAGGTCAACTAGAAGTTGCAAGTCAAGCTGAAAATCAGAAAATCAGTGGGCAAGCTCAACTTGATCATCAAAGACATGGACTATAAACTAGGATTCTATAGAACAATTTAAACTAAATGGTCAAGTATGAAATTTCACATCTATCATAGCTTTGCATTCAAACCCACACTGCATACTCTCAATAAATCTTCTCCAAGTCATCTCTTTTCCATCCCACAAAATTCCACACTCTGCACATACATATACCAAGTGAGGAAATATCTTCAGTTGCTTCAGACAAACAAGGTCACCAGCTCTGACAATGTCCCTTCTATTACACTCAGACATTGTACCATATAACCATATATGACATTTGGAGGCATGCTTCAGTGTATCCCATTCCAAAGCCAACTGTTGTATTGCTCTCACCTTCAACGTCTTTAAAGTAATGGAGATAACCATTAACAATGATGGTCTTTAGCACCTTGACTCAACTCTTCCCCCACCTCTCCTCAATGAGCACTAGCATGGCATCCTGAAGACCTATTCTTGTATGTTACGCATCAGTGGGCTCTTGCCTGAGACAAGTTTAGTGAAAGCAATGTTGTTGCTCTAGACAACATCAAAGCTTTCAGTCATATGGCAGGCAACTCTTTCAAAACTTTCCTTATACAGACTGCACTCATCTCTTGGATTGGCAGCTTCCTATCTAACTGCACCATCACTGCTTTCAATTAATACTGGTGTTCCCCAGTGTTCAGTTTTGTGTCATTCTCTTCTTTCTACACATCAATGATCTACTTACTGCCATATCCATCAGCATCCACTCTTATGCAGACGACATGATCCATCATTTCTCTTCAACTGTACTTAGTCATGCATCTTCCACACAAAACCTAGACACCACATGCCAAACTTGCATTGATCCCATAAACGGAGGCTTGAGAGCATCTTTTAGTGGGATCATGCCAACCTTATGTCAGCACTATTTATGTATAAAAACACTGCTGTATCACGTCTCCACTATACATGACTGGTACTTAGTCCTCTTTGTCACTTAAAACGCTGGCCCTTGCTACCACTGAGAATCTCTGAATCTCTTTTGTTGAAATTACATATTTAGCATAGCTAGGACCATATCTCAAACACTGACCTGTTTTTTTCAGAGCTAGAAACAGAAAATATTTCAGACCCTAATAACTGCTGACATTCTACAAGGCTTAAGTGAGGCACACGGAGCACTCCTCCTACATCTGGAACAGTAATGCTGCTAGGGGAAGGTCATTTGACTGATTGGTATTCAAGTCATTAAAAAACATGTTCCAGCTTCTGGCTCAGAGGCATGCTATCTCATCTCTCTGTAACACTAGCATAGCTAGAGTGTGTGCCACCTGGGATAGCCCTTCAATTTGTTGCCACTGGGCCCCCACAAAAAGTACATATTGCCTACAGTAGCCCCAAAAGTTGTACCTTCTACATAAAAGTGGCACCAGGGATGGACTGCCCCTCCTCCCCCCTCTAGCTATGCTAGTGCTTTCTAACTTTTCTATTACTTCAATTATGGCCTCTGTTCCCAAGAGATAGCTGATCTTGTATTTCCACCACTCAAGTAACCTAAACCACTTGTCTTTTCACTGCTCATCATCCTTCAGGTGTCCACCCCCACCACTTGTCTCTGCGCAGTGGCTAGGTTTAGTCCTTCCTCAATAGATGGGTGGGGATGCTAAGTATAATTCAAAATGAGTGGAACATACATATTTTATAACTGTCATACATTTACAGATTAAAAAAAAACCCACACACAAACAAAAAAACAAAGAAATTCTTCTTAAAATTGAAATTGCCTTTATGTAACAAAAGAAATATTTCTTTCAGATAATAAAAAAAACCCTGCCCATTAAAAATTCATCAGAGAACTGTCTTTTGTTTTTGTAACAATATGTATAGAGAAACAAACAGCAGAACTTGTTTTTAATCCATTATATAAAAAGTAATATTGTAGCATTAGCTTAGCCTTTAAGCATCCAGCAAATATAATACGATTAAGTCATTAATTACTGCAAACACACACACACACTTTGCTCTCTTTTAAACAAGACTGTATGTATATGTGTATATATAGTGTGTGCAAACAGATGTCTGACTACCGTTAAATTTACAGCTCCACATAGATTATCATTGTCCAGTCTGCTTCCAGCATAGTGGTTAAGTAACTATTATACTTAGTAGTATTACTAAGTATAAAATACAGAGAAAATGTAGGAGAAATGACAATAAACAGAAGTTTATATCATTTGTTCCAATGTATGTTTCACCATTGCGTTTTTTTTTTAATTCTACATTGGATATTTAACTGCAATGGATCATCAGGGGACACTTCAGTGTATTGTTACAGAGAACTCATATCTTTAGGTGTCCAAACAACTGATAGTCAGATAGTGCCAAATCAGGAGAATAAGGAGGGTGATCCACAGTCATGCACAGAAGCCATTGAAACCAATGACCTGATGAAACAAACTCCCTTTCATCAGTTTTCCTGGGTATTTGGTTTTGATAGTCTTTCATAACTGCCTCAAGAAGTTGGCATAGTACCCTCCATTGATGGTGACCATTTTGAAGATAATCAATAATCGCAATGCCTTTTGCATCCCAAAAAACTGAGGCCATCACCTTCACCGCAGATGGCCTTCTTTGGAGCTGCTGATAGAGTGAGAAGTGTAATGCTAAATGTTATCTAAACTGAACTTAACATTTAAAAAAATTTTAATACCAGATTCAAGAGAGGATAGGCACACCCATAATACTTTTCAGGGCCTCTGAGATTGATGAGAATAAGGGAGGAAGTTATCTTCAAACCAGAGACCTGGACTGAATACTTGATACAAAGTGCTCCCAGCTAAAAAACATCCAAGGGCCAGGTAGCAATGTTAAACCAGGCTACCAACTAAGTCTACCATCCAAAAATTGAAACAACTTCCCTGGTGAACTTCCAGTTTCTCTCTTCAAATATCACACATATAGTTTTGGCCAACCCAAGGCTATGGTAAAAGATACTTATGCAGTGGAATCAAACTGAGAACTATGTGACTGGAAAGTAATCAATTGTGGCTGGGTAATGGTTTATTAAAATGCAGCAAAGCAGGTGACATTTATAAAGAACCAATCCTCACTAACAAATTATTCCTAGCAATGGACAACTTATTGTATTGATAAACACTTAGAATTAAATCAATAAAACAACAAAATACCATTTTCAGTATTTTTATCAAATAATGCATCCAGAAACTGAGAGTAAAATACAATCTCATCAAAAGTAGAAGATATTCACATGCGTGCATAGGATCTAAAGTACCTTAATAACTTCTGCTTTTGACATTAGACCATCAAAGCCTTAAACTATTGGGTTGGTGCATAATTATTGCGGCTTATTTTCAACAAAAACATCTTCAAATGACGGTCTGATCATCTGCCAAGCAAATGGGACACAGTAATTGAAGTAGATGTGAATATGCTCTGGAATAATCATTTAAAGATTTTTTGTTACATGTTATTGTTTTTGTTGAAAAAAGCCGCAATAATTATGCACCAACCCAATATATAGCTTCCAGTATTGTTACCGTTCATTCTCTAAATATCATATGTTCTGTATCAACAAATTTCTTATTAACTGACAAACCTCGACTTAGAAGACATCATGTCATTAAAAAAACAACAAAATATGCAATCATTTGTGGCTGGGTAATGGTTTATTAAACTGCAATCAAGAATCATTGTCATCATCTTATTAATCTAAATCACTGCCATTACAGGCTACTCATTTTCCTTCTTCATTGTTCACACTTGTATATACACACATATTACTTGTTTGATTGTAGATGTGCTGTCATTATATACTGTACAGCAGTCTTCTTCTGTTATGATTGTGTGCCAGAATTCAGATTTTTACTCATGATGTGCCTGTCTATTCCTTGATGTTGTCCATCTATCTTTTTCTCTGTCAGTCTCTCCTTCCTTTCCCTTCCTTGACGAATGGTCTTTGCAAGGCCACTGGATTTTGTTACAGCCCAAACCATCTTAGCTTTCTTTTCTCTTCATTATATAGAACCAATGTGACACTGGATAGTTTCAAGGACCTTTGTGTTTGTCATGTGATCCAAATAAAAGCTAAGATTATATCCAGTGCATGTATCTTATTCTGTATGTCTGCAATGAGAGTCCAAGTCACACATGTATACTAAAAATGTTTTCATCTTCCTTGGTTTTCCTGGTGATTTCCCCATTGTGCTGGTGTCATCAGTTTCATCAATTTATAACATAATAACAAAACTTTAATTTTTTTTTCTTTGTCTTTGGCCAGTAAGTGTTACTTCCTATTTGCTTCTATTTAGAAATCAAAGGAAATTATTACTATTCCCTTCAAACTTTGCTTTTGTGACCTGGACATCAATGTTTTGAAACTGATTTATTTTCCATTACATTTCAGAGAGATTCAGTGCCGAGTTGCTGAAGCAAAAACATGGTTATAACAAATATTCTGCTCAATACCACAGATTTGCTTGTTAGTCATTTGGTCTTAACCACTTAAACATGTCCCTTAGTAGCTGACAATATGTGCATCTCTGATCATGAGACCATTTGAGCCCGATATGGTTGGTTTAAATGCTAAAGGTTTAACTGTTTTTGAAGATCATAGTGTAACATGTGAGAAAGATTTGGCTGAAATTTCTTGCAGGTCAAGTGACTGTGTACAGGTTTCCTTGTAGTCAATTAAACATAGTAAAGTATCAGAAGAAACTGAGATGGTTAGATCAAAGGTGTAGACACCATTACTGTAGCAATAGTAAAGAGGCAGAGAACAGAAACAGTGCATCTGTGAGTCTTTGGTTGAAGCATATTGGTGAGTAAATCATTACCAATCAGTTAGATGACCCTTAGGGTGTGGTCTATGGTGTTTGTAAGCATAGCAGCAGCACTATTTATATACACTAAATGGTCAGTATCTGGTCATGGTTGAAATATTTCCTGGTGGTGAAGAGGAATTCGAGTCTGTGTCACGTGAGTGGCAATGATATATATGTTAGGTTGCTGTAAGAGATTGTGAAACTTAGCATTTACTATAATTGTAACGGTTTTAGTTGTAGAGTGAGATTGATGTACATGACTGTTTCCTCACTTGTAAAAAGTTTGAGTTTTTATGCTGTTGAGGTGAAGAGTAGATAAAACCTATACAGAAATCTGTTGGATGGATTGTAACTGTAAATCCAACCATCAACCTAGTTATGTATTGCTTCACACTGATTTAGCTTGAGAATTACATCAGGTATACATGTTTGTGGAATACTCAGCCACTTGCATGTTAATTTAATGAGTAGGTTATTCAGTTGATCAAATAAGTGAATAAGTGAATGCACATCATTTAAAATAACTGGCTATTAGAAGAGTGACACCATAAAAGATTGGATAAGAAAATGTAAAATAATAGACAGATATTTAACCCTTTTCTTACCATATTTCTGTTGAAATACAGCATCTTCATTTCAATTAATTTTGAAGATAATGAAGAATTTAATGAAATGATTGTCATTATTAAGCAAGTGTTGGAACATGACTTAACATGAAATTTTGATGAAAGGTTTAAATTAAGGTAACTTAAAAAAAGAGGCAGGTTGGTATCAAAAGTATTAATGGAGCTCACTCTAGTTTTTAATTAGACTTCTTCATTAAACTAATTTTCTTTGCACCAGAATTTTATTCTGTTGCCTTTTATACAACTTGTTAGAAGAGGAATATTCTGAGAGCTAAAATTAAGAAAATTGCCTTTATGGTTGTCAAATATCAACATCTAAATGCTTGTGTACAATTACTAACAGTTTTTGCCTTCCTTCTTTATCAACTGTTTCAGACTGATATAAGTTGACTGGTTTTTCTGAGGCAGTGTTTCATGACCCAGATGCCTTTCTTGTTGCCAACTCTTCATTTTTGTCTTTAACACACAAATCTGTCTGTTTTGGCCAGGGGTTTTATGGGTGGATTGCCCTTCCAAACACCAGTCTGCTCAGCAGGTTGGTTGGTGTTAAGAAGGGCATCCAGTTGTAAAAACCCTGCCAAAACAGACACAGAAGTCTGGTGCAGACTCCTGTTAAACTGTCCAGCCTGCGCCATTATGGAAAGTGGACGTTAAAGAATGATGATGATGATGACGACAGAGATGTATTACCTATTCTAAAACTGGGACTTACAGTAATTTCCTTATCGACTGTTTTTACTAAAATTCTGAATTTAGGCAAATTATCATGTGCTGCTCAGGTGGTAAGGTAAGACTGCCAGCACTATCAGCTTCTCCTCAACCTCTTATGGATCATCTGGAAGGCACTTCCATCATGTCAAATGATTTTCTGAACAATATCAGACAATACAACTGCATTTCAAATGACAATGTTTGGTGCATCTAAGGCAGTAGTTGAACACTGATTTATGCCAACATTCAAAGTTTAAAGGCAAGTCTCTCACCTCATTGGTGAGAGACAGTTCCTCCAAATTTACTTTATGAGTGATGCAGGACAACAAACTCAAAAGGAGGTGTCAAAACTTCAGACAATGGGTTGTGTTAGACACAGCTCCGACTACTGCAAAGGAGAGTATATCCATTGACAGCTTTTCGGTGTATTCAAAAATCACATACCCCCATCCTCAATTTTCCATGGCAGCTTAGAGCCTAGAATACTCCAAATGGATGCATGGCATGTTGCTTAGTTGAATTAGCCCATCATTTACTCCACAAATGTTTTGTCATCAATGTTGCACTTTCCCATATCACCTGTTTCAACATAACTGTAATATATATACAAACTATGCCACTTTAATCCTGAGCAACACCAGGTATCTCAGCTAGTATTTTATAAATATATAATTTGTAAGCAAAATAAAATATATTTTCAAGAGAAATGTGAGTTATCATTTATCGATAATAATCTGTAAATATATGCAAGGTTTAATAAAAAAAATAACTTTTATAACTATTTCAGTGAGATACATGAGCCTGATGGGAAGAAAAGAGATTTTGGACATTAGGTGGAATAGTAGATAATGAGTTTCCATGTTTCGATGTCTTTAAGTTTAGCATTGCTGAAAAAGATGCTTCACAAATGTATGTAGTATAAAACTACAAAAGAATTTGTAAAGCTTTTTTAGCTAGGTTTGGATACTTTGAAACACTAATCCAAAAGTTCTGTAAGTTTCCCTCTTCATAAATCTATAACAGACACCAACCATTCTTGATTTCAGCTAGTTCTTCTACTTCAGTAAGTGAAAAAATCAATTGTTGCAGTTGCAAGAAATGGATTTCTGATCCAATCATAGTTTTGAATTTCAATATTTAGAAAATAATAATCAAGTTTTTCTCTAAGTAATGTTAAATGGCCAACAATTAATGAGCTGATCTCACATTTTAGCTCGCACTCACGTTTTGGAAAACATTTCAAAATTTCCTTCTTTTACTTTGTGTTTCCAAATTGTTATTTTGTCTCTCATAGCACAAATTTTATCAGCCAATGTTAAGATATTTTCTGCTTTTCCCTGCATACCAGTGTTAATTTTATTCAAATATGTTTGAAAGATATGCCAATTTGGTACACCAAAGTTCGTCTTGAATCAGATTGTGGAATTTATTCTGTTGATTTTCTTCAAAAAGTTAAAGCATAATTTCTCTCAATTCATATACATGATAAAGCACATGACCTTTTGAAAGCTAATGAACCTGTGTGTGTAGTAGAAGATTCTTGAAATTTGCTCTCATTTCTTCACAAATATGAGCAAATAATCTTGATTTAAGAGGTCTACTTTTGAACCATTTCGTTTATAACTCTTCATAAATCATCTCCAACAGTTTACACAATTAGTGCTTTGCGATGCAAAAAACAATGAGTAATTATATTTGTATTCTCTTTTTTTGCCGAAGTTGTAAAACCTTTTACTGAACTTACCATTGAGGGTGTGCCATCTGTGCATATTCCTGCACAGTTTAACCATAAAATTTTTTCCCTAATGAAGGAATTTAAAGCTTGAAAATTGTCTTCACCTCTAGTTCTCAATGGAAGTTCTAGACAACACAAGAACTGCTCAATAATTCTGTCATTACAAATGAAACGTTTATAAAAACCATCAATTGTGCTAACCCATTGACATCTGTTGATTTGTCTAACTACAATGCAAGCATCAGGTTATTATCTTGAAAAATAACCTTCATTTGCAGCCTAATATTATCAGACATATCTTGAATTCGTCTTCCAATTGTGTTATCTGCCAGAGGAATTTTACTAACTTTTATCTCAAATTCACATCCAAACATTGTTTGAGCAATAGCACAGCAAGATTCCTTTATACTACTTTCGGCAATACTATGTCATTCCTTGTTTTTGGCAATTATTTGAGCAACCAAGTAACTTGCCTCTTGAGCTTTGTCTAATGTTTTCATTCTCTTTGTGAAAGTTGAAGCTTGCTTTTTAGAGATTTTGAAAGTTCAATGAAGTATTCCACTGGTTTTGTTGACAAATTTCCGTGCCTAATGCTGAAATGTTTTAATTTGTTTGGTACCATACTTTCATTAGCAAGTATATCTCCACAAACTAAAGACTGAGGACTAGGGTTGTTTTCATTTCCAGAAAATGTGAAGCCCAGTTTTATATAACCTTTGTTGCATAAATGAGGCTTAAAAATTTATCCTGTGCACTTCTCACTCACTGATGCAGGTCATTCAACAGTAGTTTCCTTTGTAGCTGTTAAATTTTGTTCATTGGAAATGTCATCTTCTGCAACCTTTCTTTTCTTAATTAAAAACTTATCCATTTTATGGGTAATTTAATTACAATTTATGAATAAAACTAAGCTGATTTACTTTATCAGAACACCCGGTTCCTAAGGCCAAGCCCACGAGACTGATGAACAAGGGGTAAGTTTAATGTGATTTCATAATTATTAGCTTACCCTTAGTAATGCGTAATACCAGTATAGGTGAGCAATAACTTTAGGCAATTTGAAAGCAGTTCCAGTGTTTTGCTCATTAAAACGGGTACAGATTTGAAAATTTTTAATCGATTTTCAATTTACTTCGGAAAGAGAATACACTTGCAATATGTTAATTCTTTTACATTGAATAAAATACAATAAAAATAAGAGTTCTACAGGGTGTCCACAAAGTCTGGGTACATGGGGATTAACACATACTTTAAGAAGTTATTATTTCTTATATTTAATTGTTTATGGTATGATTTTATTTACTCCATGTACCCACATGGGGATTAACACAAACTTTAAGAAATTATCATTTCTTATATTTAATTGTTTATGTTATGATTTCATTTACTCCATGTACCCAGACCTTGTGGACTCCCTGTATAATGAAG
The DNA here is from genome assembly GCF_046866305.1 of Octopus bimaculoides. Lineage (NCBI taxonomy): Eukaryota > Metazoa > Mollusca > Cephalopoda > Octopoda > Octopodidae > Octopus > Octopus bimaculoides. Next base: position 52,380,184 of record NC_142931.1, on the reverse strand, counting down.
ATTACTTGTGCCTTTTTATCTACCTCTAAACATTAAGTGGGAAATGATAGCTGGTAGGTACATGCATTGACATGTTCGCTTATGCTAACAAACATTCTGTAAAGCTGAAACAAATTGGTATTGGGTATTTTATATATTGGTTTCCTGTACGTCTGCAACACATCTACACCTTGCTAGTGACACACTGTGTCACAAAACACAGTTTGGAAAACACTGAGTTATTGTGCTACATATGGATTTCTTAGATAAAAATCCTCAAATTTATAAAAAAGAGGAATTAAACTGAAACTTTTATGTTTTTCTTAAGGGTATCAGTGACATGAAGTGGAATGTTTACAATAAGAAATTGAAACAATATTATGAACTGAGTCTGTGGGCTCAACCAATAGACTACTTGCTGAAATCTTTTACCTTTTATTATGGATGTAGAAGCTTACTCTAAAGAGAAAATAGGATATAAACAGATACCACAAAATTAAGTGCAGTAAATCTATTTTCATCTCCGAAGTCTTAGGAAAAAAGCATGCTTACATTCTCTAGAGTCTGCAGGGTAATATTTGTCGTAGAAGTCCAATATAAACTGTTCTGGTTTGAAACCAAACTTTTGATAGAGTAACATGGCTGGATTGTTGGCTGAAACATGAAGTGTGACATCTTTACCCATACATGTCTGTATAAGATGGTAAAGTAAGAATGAAGCAATACCTGAACGGCACCATTCAGGGTGAGTAAACAGAAAAGAAATATATGCTTCATTATATTTTACATCAGGTACCATGAAGGCAAATCCAATGACAATCTTTCGGTATAAAACAACACAGCTGAAATCCGGGTATTGTAGGCATTCTGATAGGTCGATTCCTGGCCAGAAAAACTGTTGACAAAGTGAATTCACAGATGGAATGTGTTGAGGACGGACATAACAATAATCTATTGGATAAGTAGGTGGAGGTTTCCATAAGGGATCATCTCTATGTGGATAAGCTTGGATTTCCTCCAAGAGACGCATTTTCATGGGTTTAGTTTCATAGTCCCTCATGATGAAAGGTTTCAGCCAGCGTGTAGTGTATGGGCTGCAAATACACTGCAGCTGATCATCTTCAGTACCAATCAGTCTGTTGATAAATAAAGGTTGTTTCTTGTTTGATTTTGGTGGATAAATTTCAGGGTGGGTTAAGAATCTACTGAGTACTCTCACATCAGCAGGATGGCAGTATGATGAGGGAACACCATGAATCTGATTATAGTCTTTGTCTATTGAGGAGGAATTCAATAATCCCAAATGATAATTAACCTCAGCATCTAAGTCAAACAGAGGCATACCTTGTTCTCTTTTGATTTGCCGCACATGTAATTTACGACGGAATCTATGAAGGTCGACAGGAAGAGTTGACTTGTCAGCAATATGGTTAAGTTGACTAAGAAGTTTTTTCTCATGATATAAACTAATAGGAACAAACTTAACTGTTTTTGGCTCTGGAGTCATTTCTTTAACCTCCTCTTCTTCACCCTCTTTTTCTGATTCTTCTGTTTCATTTGATTTTTCTTCTTGATCTTCATTAACTTCTCTTTTGACTGAATCATTAGCACTTTCTTCCAATTCCTTAATTTCCTCATGTGGCTCCAATTTTGGAACAATTTCATTCTGGGTATTTATTTGTTCATTTATTAATTCTCTTTTGGGAACTTTACCCAATGGAGGATTAGTAATCTTAAAGTCAAAGTTAAAATATTTGTTGTTGCTATTATTATTAATATTAATGCTTGCAAGTTCATTAGTGGAAGTGGTCTTCCCATCTCTCACACTCAGTGAAGGAATAGAAAGTTCAACAGAGGAATCAGATGTTCTAGTAAAAAGTGGTCCATTGGACTTATCATCAAGAACAGCAAACATCTCTTGTAAGGAAGGTGAAAGTCGAGGAGAAGTAGGACTAGGTGAACAAGCAGGTATAGGAGAAAAGGTTCCAATATCAATTTCCATATCACTATCAGACTCATCTTTTAAAAAGGGAGGAAATGGCATACTTATCTGAGGTTCTAGGGATTCTGATTTTGTATTTTCAGTTGGAGGTTCCTCCTCATCTTGTTCCATAAAATTACCAAGTTCACCATAAGCTTTAAAATCAAATGTGCAGTGAGAATAAGAGGAAGATTCTGATTTAATTTCAATGGGTTTCAATAAAGAATCTAATTTGGTTTGAATATTAGACGTTAAGAGATCATTATAACTGGGTCCACTAAAAGTAGTTGTAGCGACATCATTTAAATTCGAACTACTTCTAATAACGGGCAATGACACTTTTGTTGGATTTTCGGCATTTGTTATTTTACGTTTAGTGAATGTAACACCTTTTTCTTTACGTTCTATTGCAACTTCAAGAGACGATTTCTTTTGACGACCACGTAAGCCAGATGGGAGTAGATTGACGTCCACAGGAGGAGTCTTAGAGCGTTTGCGGAAATTTTTCCATGAGGATTCTAAATTCATAAACGACATTTTACCTTCGGCTAATTTCCACCAGCCAGATTCACCTATCTCTTTTGACCCCGAAATGAAATAATTCGGGCAGCCTGTTGACAGAATACCGGCGACAGTACCATGCCATAGATTCGTCTTTTTTCGGTTCCCAAATAGAAATTTCCAGTGTTTGTCAATAAAAGCACAGATGTGATCTTTCCAGCGATAATAACCCATCTTACCTGTACCTGAAAACTGCAAATTATACAAGGCCAGCGAAACTACATGAATCCACTGTAGTTTCACTCTCTGACACAATTCTTGGTTGTCCGGAGAACAATTCGAACAAGTGAATTCAAAGAAGATATCCCCCAATAGTTCAGAAGGCCGACCGTTCTGCAGACAGGCCGGGTGGAAAAGAAGACTACACTTGGTGCAGGTTAACATTTCTTCGTTTTGATTGGCATCGCCTCCACAGTAACATTGATTGAGTTTCACAGGTGATTTTCCCACACTTTCCATAATGTAAACAAAAATATACGATGAATTAAATTTCCAAAGTTCCTTTACAAAGAAATATCGGTTACCAAATAGGTTTGTTGATTTGCGTCCCCTTTAGACTCCAATAGGAACAAATAAATATATTACATAAATTTTAGTATTAGTGAATTTAAACGAAGTGACTTTGTTCAAATTCACATATTGTACATATATAAATAATTCAAAAGATATGCTTCTGGAACCGTATGTTTAGATGAAGCAGAGCACATGTGGAGTAAACAATTAGTTTATCAGAATTACCCGCCCATGTCATTTCCCTAGCGCTGTAACTGATTACTAAGAAAAGATAACTTTGAGCTGGCCGGTGGTAAATCTGTAGAGAAAAAAAAATGTGATGAATGAAATCGTCTGAAACTGGTTTCGTCAGGCAGTGATTTATTTACAGCATTCACTTTTTTTTTTTTTTTTAATCTTGTGATAGAATTGGTTCGACTTAATCAAGATGTAAACATTAACCATATCTGCACCTTTGTAGTAAAAAGGTAAAATCGTCTTTTTGAGTAAAATCTGGTTTTTAAAAAAAAATTTGGGATATTTAAAAAGGTAATATTTTTGATATAATATATTAGTGACTGAAACAGATCAGGGTACTGAATTATTTATTTCATCTCAATCTAAACAATTACATTATTAATACTTAAAAAAATATTAAAATATTTGAAGCGTTCTCATTTGTTTATTTAGGAAATTTAAAGATGTTCTAGCTTGTACTGTATTCTGATTATTATTTGAATTTCCTTCTGAATTTAGAGCCCTACATTAGCGGGATCGGCAGGACTGTCCAATATTTAATAGCGAAATTGAGAAGACACAAACTCTAGAAGCCCAATGAATGGACTGTATACGTTAATTCAATGGGTCAACCTTGTCAGCCAGTGTTCTGGTGCAGCAGCAAGGAAGGTTATAAATTCTATCACTGAAACTGCGAGGAAAGCCACTAGATAGCTTTGGATAAAGAAGGTAGACCAGTGGTTTGCTCCTACTGAAATATAAGCTGGAACTTGGTCAACTACGGCTGAGCCAACTGGGCTTGGGGATCTGATGTTGAAAGACTTGAGCCCTCCCCCGTCAACCCAGAAACATCACTGACGATGCATCCCAGAACATCTGCGAGATGTATCTTAGGCATACTTACACAAATGTGCTTCTCCCTGACTCTGTTTCCTCATAACTTTCAAAAAATGGTTTTTTTTTTATTTTTCATGAAATTTTTTTACAGATACCTTTTAGATGGTGTAGATTACGATTATATCGAAATTGAATAAAAAAAAAAAAAAAGTAGGACCGCATACATGCATACTGACGCATCACCTTTTGTGTTTTTTAAAAAATTCAACTTTCAATTTTTTTTCCCATTAAATTCCGATAAAATTGAATCTACACAATCTGAAAGGTATTTGTAGAAAAAAAAAAAAAAATTCCATTCTTCAGAAAGTTATGAGCAAACAAAACCGACTCGTGTGATTTTTTTCTAAACTCCTCTCTGCACACCTCGGAAAAAAATTTTAATTGTAAATTCCGATACAATCTGAATCTACACCAACTGAAGTGTATTTGTAGAAAATTTAATTATAAAATATCCATTTTTCTGAAAGTTACCAGGAAACAAAATCGGGGTGGGGCATACTTCTGTTGATCTGATGTATCTTGAAACTAAACTTGATGATTGCGTTAAAAATACAGGTGTTCTTGGAACTGAAGGCGTGAGTCTAGTTTTGCAGGCTTTTCACTCCAAACAAATCTATTCTAATATTTTCTCTTTAATTCAGAGATTTGGGCGAGAATGAGCTAAGGGAAATAACTTTTCAAAACTGTTTTTGAATCATTGCTATTCATTCAAAGGCAGAATCGTTAGCACGCCGGGCAAAATGCTTAGCGGCATTTTGTCCGTCCTTACGTTCTAAGTTCAAATTCCACCGTGATCGATTTCGCCTCTCATCTTTTCGGGATCGATTAAAATAAGTACTAGTCAAGCACTGAGGTCGATGTAATCGACTAGCCTACTCCCGCAAAGTTCCAGGCTTTGTTCCTATAGTAGAAAAATTGGCACTGTCATGCTATTAGCTGTCAGAAGTGAAAGTGCTCACTGCTAGTGAAGTATCTGTCTGTCTGCCTGCATGCCTGTTGCTGGCCTGTCGATTCTTTGGCTACTGACAGCTAATATCATGACTGGCCGGAGCGAGCTATATGTCTGTCTGTCTCTCTCTCTATCTATCTATCTATTACTCGAAAGTTCGCGCGTCCGCGCTAGCTAGTCGTGAGTAGAAAACACAAATTTAATATAAAAACATATTTCCTGAAATTGCAAATTATTTAAAATATAAAAATATAATTTTCAACAGAGAGAATTTATCAAAATAGAAAACAAATGAAGTTTGAAGTTTAAAAATAATAGGATCGACCACTCACGACTAGCTAGCGCGGACGCGCGAACTTTCGAGTGATAGATAGATAGATAGATATCTCTATCTATCTATCTATCTATCTATCTATCTATAGATAGACAGACAGACAGACATATAGCTCGCTCCGGCCAGTCATGGTATTAGCTGTCAGTAGCCAAAGAATCGACAGGCCAGCAACAGGCATACAGGCAGACAGACAGATACTTCACTAGCAGTGAGCACTTTCACTTCTGACAGCTAATAGCATGACAGTGTCGAAAAGGCACTGTCATGCTAACATGACAATGCCGAAAAATTATTAAATTTCATTCTAGCCATCTTTTTATCTTTTATTTCTTTCATTGGGCTTTTATTTGTTTCATTGGGCTGCGGTCATACTGGGTCATGGTTTTGAAGAATGTTAGTTGAACGAATGGATCCCTTCACTTATATTTTTTGAAAGCTTGGAACTTAATCTATCGATCTGTTTTGTAGAACCCTCTAAGTTACTTGGACGTAAACAAACCGGCGGAGGTAAAGATCATGGATCGCATCCCCATTGCGATTTTGTTTTGTTTTCTTATTTACCGGAACACACTATATCGAGGGCGGAGATTCCGAATTTGCAAAAAAATTTGCATTTCAAAATTTAAATCCGTCCCCTTCACCCCACCTCACCTCACCTAAATTTCTTGAATTTTCACTTAAAAAAAATAAAATTTTTGGCGATGGATCGCAACCCCTTTGCGATTTTTTTTTTTTTTTTACAGGAACACACTATAACGAGGGCGGAGATTCCGAATTTAAAAAAAAAATCTACATTTCAAAATTTAAATCCCCCTATTCACCTAAATTTCTTAAATTTTCACTTAAAAAAAAAAAAATTGCCGAAATACGCAGAAAAATACGAAGATTATGATTCTGAAATGATAAAAATTCTGTAAAATTTCAATTTTTCAAAAAAAAAAAAAAAATCAAATAAACAACCCCCATACCCTCCGCCCTATGACAAGAAGTGAAATTAAAGTGTTAGTGGACATTGGGATTAGACACTGAGGGAAAATGGCTGTAACTTTTTTATTTTTTAATTTTGGCGATTTTCGTTTTCGATAATGTGTTCTACATATCACGGTCATGCGATTCCCCCTAAAGAATTTTTTTGACACCCCCTCCCCCAACTCCCGGGATGGGGGTCTTCTTTTTTTTACTTTTTTTTTTTGGCGATTTTCATTTTTGACATTGTGTTCTACATGTCCAGGTCGTACGAATAGACCCCTCGCAACTTAGATGTGAAAATGAACGGCTTACATTTATATTGAAACAGCAAAAGGATCACATGTGGAGTCCCCACCACGAAAATTGATATGCTAGAAATAACAGCTAAACGCGGACAATCCAAATCTTGCATTTACTCAGAAACTGCGAGTTTCACGCTTTTTACCAGAGAACATATATTCGAAAACGAAAAATACAAAATAAAAAAAAAAAAGGAAAGAAAGCCTGTAACAAAATTCGAAAGCCAAAAAAAAAACCAAAAAAAACTGTAACCTTTACCTTTCTGAAATCACTGTGGATATATTTCGGCTATGTGCTTGATAAATGTCTGAAAGTTCTCCCACGAATTCTCACACTTCATATCGTAATAATCACGGTACATTGCCTCATCAATATGTGACCGTTTCATGTTACAGACTCTCACACACACACATACACCTATATATGCACTCTTTTACACTCACACATTCACACAAAGGCACATGCATATATCCATCTGCCAACACCCACAATCTCAGACATGCACTATAACATACACACATTCATAAACATTTTGTTATACATACATATGCATAGACATACAAATGCACACATACGCACACATAAAAAAAAACAGCTATACGCACATATGTCAAAAGACACATGTATACACACTGATACACACACACACACACACACATCCAGGTACACTTCCATACAAACATACACACATGTCCACACGAAAATACACACACATACATACTCAGGGTGTATATATCATGTACTCTCTGTTGCAGAAACGTCAATCATGTTATAGAATACAACAGTTGATGATGGCACCATAGTTACTGAGTAATCTTATGGGATTATCATGTACCTGTAGTTAGTACTCTAATTATCTTGTAAATGTAGTACATTCTCCAATCATGTGCATATAGTATGTATGCTGATTATCTCATATGTGTAACCTGTACTTTAATTATTTTGTATGTGTAGTCTGTACTCTGTCTTATACGTGTAGCCTATACTCTGATTATATTATATATGTACTCAGATTATTTTATAAAATTAATTAAATAATCTGTACTCAAATTAGTTCATACATACAGCCTGTACTCTAATTATTTTGTGCAGGCATGGCTATGTGGTAAGAAGCTTGCTTCCCAACCACGTGGTTCTTGGTTCTGTCCCACTGTGTGGCACCTTGGGCAAGTGTCTTCTACTATAGCCTAAGTTGCGAGGGGGCTATTCGTACGACCTGGACATGTAGAACACAATGTCAAAAATGAAAATCGCCAAAAAAAAAAAAAAGACCCCCCCCCCTCGGAGGTGTTAGGGGAGGGGGGGTTCAAAAAATTCTTTAGGGGGAATCGCATGACCGGGATATGTAGAACACATTATCGAAAGCGAAAATCGCCAAAATAAAAAAGTTACAGCCATTCTCCCTCAGTGTCTAATCCCAATGTGCACCAAAGTGTTTTCTCCACTGATGTTTCATGACGAATATGTTGTGGTTGAGGGTCTTTTGGAATTAAGAGAGGTATGTAAAAATTAAAATGACACATTCTACCAGCCTGCTCGTGAAATTAACGTGCAAGTGGCTGAGCACTCCACAGACACGTGTACACTTAACGTAGTTCAGCGTAACACAGTGTGACAAGGCTGACCCTTTGAATTACAGGCACAACAGAAACAGGAAGTAAGAGAAAGTTGTGGTGAAAGAGTACAGCAGGGTTCACTACCATCCCCTGTCGGAGCCGCGTGGAACTTTAGGTGTTTTCGCTCAATAAACACTCACAACGCCCGGTCTGGGAATCGAAACCGCGATCCTATGACCGCGAGTCCGCTGCCCTAACCACTGGGCCATTGCGCCTCCACACGTTGAAGTCATATACGTGCCTAATCTGCTGCCCCGCCCCCCATCAACCAAAAGATGAATAAATAAATAAAAGATTTATTTCTATTTGGAGTTATATCCCTTGATAACATATCCACCATGGCTTCTAGGAGACTGTGCAATGTCATTCGCCTCGCCGGGTAAGTTGATAATCCTAAATATATATATATGAAAGTTTGTATTTTTATATTTAAAAAAAAATTCAGTCCTTTCTATCATGTAGTATATGGGGGTCATGTAATATAACAGTTCTTCGTATTATTTGTAATATATATAAATACATATATATATATATTGAGATTTTATAAAATATATATTATTAACCTTCGATCCTAAGTTTACTTCATCGAAGCTGTCTGGGTCTAAACATTTTGGAATTACAAAGTTATTTATTGCAATAAATTTGAAATAAGATGAGAGTGGAGTCAATATACTTTATTTTATTCGCTTGATTTGAAGGACTTCGGCTGACAAGGTCAAACAATACCCCAAAACCTACAAATATATTCGTTATGTATCAGTCAGAAATCCAGTTTTTACTTAATTTTAAGAAATATCATTGTATTTTCCCTTAAAGTTTAGTTGGTAGAGATGGACTATATGTAATCTGACCCTTTCCTCCCCTTATTTATTAATTTTTTTTTTACGGAATCCCACGTTTTAGGCTATGGAGATTCCGATTCTGATCTTGCTTTGGTGTAAAGAATTTCAGATATCGACTCATGAAAATGGTTAAATGAATAAAAGGTTAACGATAATTGTTCAGAATCCCCACCTTAATTTTGGGTAGGTAACATTTAGTATTTAATGAAAGTCAAGCGTACCATGCCATTTATAATAACACTTTTATATCGATTCCTCGTTGCATTTAATGCGTTGAAAAGTGAGGCTTTAAATAATAATAAATCATCATAAATATATTCCAAACATTGTATTTCTTTCGGGAAGTCACATGCGGCCTTTACACATCTTCGTTACGCTATCGATATTTTTTAAGTAATTGGATGCATTTTTTCGTATTTAACCAGTGAGAAATAACTGTTTCCGATATCTCTATGTATTTTTATAAATTTCAATAATTATCACTATTGTGAAATACGTTGCAGTTTATTTTATTTCATTTAAATTTATTTCCGAATTTTTCGTTTATCATATTTCTCGAATGAAAAGTCCTACCCAAAACATTAGTTGTTGCACCTTTATTTTTTGTCGCAGCTCAGTGCACGCTTCATTGTAGTTTTTGTTCTATTTATCTATATGTATTTTGTTAATTTTTTTTTGTACGAAGACACCGGCACCACTAGGTTGCTTGAATCCATTAGGTTGCTCTATCGCGATTATTTCGAGGTCAAATTACTACGTTTCCGCTATAATTCTTTTTTCACCTCAGTTTATGCGTCATATTGTGCAGACGAAGTAACTTCGCATAACTTCTTGACCTTGCTCGAATACAGCATTCTTATGCATTTCTTAAGTGTGAATCCAGGTTATCTTTGGTCGTAATTCGGAAGATAAGACCTACAGTTTTAGGTAGCAATGTACACTGCCACTAACGTAACAGAATGATGTGCAAACCGAATGCACCTGTTTAAATACTCTGCTATTGGGCTTCAGTTGTATGTTTTGGATCGTTTCGAGTTCAGGTTCTCGAATTTATTTGGAACATCTAAACTGCGTAATGGATGAAAGAGGAATCAATGGTCTGTCAGAATGGTTTGTTCCCCCCCCCCATTATATTGATTGACGAAGCAGTTCTCTCTTTTAATTTTGTAATTCATTGAACAAACTTCATTATTTGTTTCCAGAAGTTCAAACTGTTGAAATTAATCCATCGCCTGCCATGAACCCCATTTGGAGATCTGCTAAAAACAGTTGTATTTAAAGTGAATTACTTATGTACATTGCATTTGCAGTGGTGTGCTTTACTATATTTAATAGTTAAAGTTTGCCATTATTAACTCTGGCTAATTCTAGAGGTCATTTTGTCATAAATCTCAATTTTTGAGCTACAAAAATATTGACTTCTGAAAACTTTTTTTTTTTTTTGCATTTCCCATCTATTATCATTCATTAATATTTCATATACATTCTCATTTGGTACTATAGTTTCAAAAAAACTAAAATGTTTATTATTGCAATTGAATAGAAAAGGATAAATATGCATTTTTTTTCAGCTATCTCTATTCGGGACTTTTCGAAAAATTTATCATAATTTCCAAAATAATTCACATATGAAGAAAATTTAGATACTATATATTAACTCCTAAGACATTCAACAAAGCCAAAAACTATGAATAAAAAAATTTGGCTGTTAATGGGTTAATAGAATTATCTCAAACGACAATGACTTAATAGTTACTAAGTTAACTTTCTGAATATCATCGATTAATGACTACTTATAAATTTAAAATAAGCTTTATCCCATTTTTTTAAAACGGCAATAACTATATTATATCTGTCAGTCTATGTCTATTTGCTTGTCTATATCTATCTGTCCGTCTATGATGATGATAATAATAATGGTGGTTTTGAATAGACACAAAACATAACTTTTTTTTTTATAGCACTATCTCAATCTGATTTTGTAGCAATATGCATTACAGCAGGCATGTCTAACTCTTGCAAATATGAGAAAATTGATGTTAAAAGAAAAAGGTCATCTGTGAAGAAGTGGAGTCCATGAGCCTAGCAGGCTCTCTCGGACTGTTATCAGCGTTTTAGTTTTATTAGTTTGGTCTGGAGTGGTGGTGTGAGGGACTATGTTCATAACCTTTGCAGACCTTCCAAGACCTATGAGATTGATGCTGTTGATGTTCCACTTAAACTGATATATATCAGTGACTGCAGAAGGGTGGAGAAGTGCAGTGAAGTTAATGTTGGGCATAGTTGTGAATGTGGAGCCTGGGATAATGTTGGTGGATGTAAGTGGAGGTGGCACAAAATCAACCAGCTCCAAGGAGCAGAGGTGTCAGTAGTTGTAGAAATTATTAAAGCAGCATAGAGCAGGCTGCATTGTGTTTGTGAGCAACTTATTGCCAGTCAAAGTAGCCTTGTAGTCTAGGATATATTAGAGTATGTAGTAACAGTCCCTTTACAAATGTGGGAGTATTTGTAGAGGATTAGTAGCTGTTAGGGATGGAGTATTTTCTGGCGTTCAAGGGAAAAGCTAATCTTTGGTGTGCAGTCTTTGCTTTGTTTTGGTTGTGCATTTGCCAGAGCAGATCCTCGGTGATAACGAAACCTTACATTTGAAACAATCGAGTTTCAGTTGCGTTTTGTTCTTTTTTTTTTAAAGTAGGGTGAGATGTAATAATGCTTTATTGATATGTGAAGTGATTGATGCCTTGAGAAAATGTAAGTGGGGAGGGAATTTCAGCAGAGTGCTGTTTTGGATGGGAAAAATTGGACAAAATCATTTAACCTTTCCTTGTCAGAAATGCTTCCTCTATAAATCATTGACATTAAACTTGAGTAAAGGCTAACTGATTTTGTAAAATGGGCATAGCTTTTGCAGAGCAGTCCTGTTGTTCTGACTTTGAGCAAATATACAAATCTTGCTGCAGTCATCTTTATGTCTCATCTTATTGGAGGGCAATAAGAATAGAAAGTAGTAATATACTAAAGATTAATTCAATCAGCTTGTCCATACTGTTCAAAAATTTGTTCTTTAACAATTTGAAAACAAATAACAAATTTTTACTCTGATCTTTTTTTTTCTTCATTTCAGTGTGCGTTACTCATCTGAACTTGGATCAGGTTCAGGGAAGGTAATTTTAATATTTAAAGTTCTTTTTTCCCCCACAATGTTTTACAGTCTTTTTTCTGTTCTTTTTGCACAATTTGAATGTAATTTGGAAAAGTGCACGCGTGTGTGTGTGTGTCAGTGCAGGTGTCGTTCTGTGTTAAGCTTTCTTTTTGGTTTTGGTTTCAGTCCCACTGCATGGCACCCTGGGCTAGTGTCTTCTATAGCCTCCTGTTGTCCAAAGCCTTGTGAATAGATTTGGTAGACGGAAATTAAAAACCCATTTTGTATGTCTCCTCACCAACTGCTTGGCAACTGTTGTTGATGTGTTTATATCCCAGTAAAAGATATCAATAGAAAAAAAGTACTGGTGTAGATTCATTTGACTAAAAGATTCTTCAAAGCAGTGCTGCAACATAGCCACAATCTTATGACTATAACAAGTAAAAGATAAAAGATGCATGTGTGTGAGTGAATCTTGGTTCCAACATCTCTAATGTGGAGTTGGTCATTAAGAATACGACCACACTCTCCAACACGTTCACCGTCCTTCTTAATGACCAATGGTACGAGATCTGTAAAGTCAGATCTGCTGGAAACCATTTCTCCTATTTCACTCACCAGTAAGTCATCACTCTTGAGAAATTTGGTGAAAACAATGTTACACTTGACACCAGCAGGGCCTGTCTCTCATATATGACTCTCCTAGGAAAATTGCTTGCTTATGGGCTCTGTCCATATCTTCCCTTTTGGATTAAAAGTTTCCGATTAGATTGCATCACTGTGGCATGTATTGTTGGGTTTCTCTCTCTCCATTGTTCTTATTCAACCATAGTGATAGATGGTTCTGTCTTTCTATCAGTTCTGGTTGTGGCTGATGTCTTTCTTTCAACTCTTGTGTGTCAATGTCTCTCTCTCTCTCTCTCTGTCAGTTCTGGTGTCCCAAACTTTTGGGATTGTCCCCAGTACTGTTTCTCTTTTACATTAACGAGTTACATGTAACCATCTCTGGTAATGCTAACATCGCATCATCCTGAAGAAAAAGGACCAGATCAAGGCCATTACAACAGCCAAAGGTTGTCTCTAAGCAACACACATCTCAGCGGCAGCTGAGGATTTTGTGTGTAAATTCCGTCAGCTCATTGCAGCCGAGGGGTACATTGCACAACAGGTATTCAGCTGTGATGAAACTGGCCTTGACATTACTCTGGTGCATTTTTGTAACATTTTGAAAGTCTGGGAAAAGCAGTTCAATAAAAAGTACTTGTAATGTACTACATTTATTTCACCTCTAATCTCCTTTTCTACAAATCTTGGCCTAGTGTTTAGTCATTTTAAGTCAATACTTACTGTATATTGAATACATAATTTTTTTTTGTTACAGGGTGGTGGTTCTGGAGGCTCCATAAGGTGAGTGTTCTTTTATTTGCATATTTTCTTCACTGTATTATTGTAAATTTTAAATATTTGATTTTTTTTTTTCTTTTAATATATTTATTTTTCATTATCTAATTTATGTGAAATTATTTTGATTAGATTTGCATTTTGTAAGTTAAAAATTTACTATATGGATTTTTATGTATCTTATAATTAGCTGAAGAATTTAATTACATACATTCATATTGGAATATAAAGTTTGAGTTTTCTGGTATTCTTGGATAGTTGTCATTGCATATTTAGGTATTAGTGTTCACAAAGTTTGGTGTTTGTAGATAGAAAGAGTAACATTAAATGTGATTACTGATCAATAAAACCTGGCCTACAGAAGATAGTATTGAGCCTGGAAAGAAAACCTTTAATACTGATAATTAGTTTTGTTGTTAACTACATTGAGGTTATAGGAAGGGCCATTCCCACTTTATTAAACCATAAAAAATAGAGACTCCAGGGCATTATAACATCAGTAAGCTATATGTAATTAATCTTGCTGTGAAAATTAGGCCCATGCGAGACTTGTTAAAATATTGTTGAATGTTATGAAATAAATTTTTTTAAAATTTTTTTTATCAAATGATAAAATGGGATTGATAGAAATGGTAAAGTAAAATTTAGTTACTTCAATTCATAATGGATTTGTATCTTTCCAAGGCTAACTTTGCCTTTAATTCCTATAGGCTAGATAAAATAAATACCAATAAAGTACAAAAGTATTAAAACAAATAGCACCCTCTTCCAAACTTTGTGGCTTTGTGCCGAAAGTAGAATAATTAAAAAAAAAAAATTTGTAGTGAACGTTGCTGGAATAGTAGATATAGAACACCAGTCTGTTTTATAGTTGGACTTTTGACCCTCCACAATCCTCTGTGAAACAAGAAACAATTTTGCATTTGAATATACTCGAACTAATAACTTTTCCATTTTGTTTTGAGGAAGGTCATTCTTATCTATTTTTCATCTTTCTTTCAACCATTTGTTTTGCATTGCAGAGAGGCCGGAGGTGCTTTCGGTAAAATGGAAGCTGCTCGAGAAGAAGAATTTTTTAAACGATTGGTAAGTTTGAAAGATTTTAATGTGTGTGTAATTTTGTTTCTTTCACATTCTTTATCTACCGGAGTACTGTCAATTCGGGTAGCTGGTCCCTCAATTGTGTCAACCTTTGACAAACTCTTCTCCTCCCATTCATTCTCCACATTCAGCAGTCTTTTATAATGGCATCTCCAAGCCTCTTTCTTGGCAGAATCATTAAATGCAAGTGCACCATCATCCATGCGGACACATTTCTCTCCTATGACATCATGGTTTTCTCTCACACACTATCTTGCAATCTGAAATGCTTCAGTTCTTTGGTCCTCACATTGCTGAACATTGGCAAACTTCTTTTCTGCTACTCTCTTGGCTATATATACCTAGCTTCCCTTTTGGCCACCTGGTACATTCTGCTGCTACCCCCACTCTTCCAGGCCTTTCAAGCCTTCCAAGCCTGATATTTTGTTCTAATGGCCCTGTCTACAGTATTGTTCCTCCACAATGTTACCCTAGGTCTAGAAGGGACTTAGCACCAGCCACAGATTTGATCTGTGGCACTCAGCAAGCTGCCTTAGAGGAATTTCCAGCTGCCTTCTATGTAGCTCCTCCTCCCTATCATCAAATTTTTTGGTAAGGATATCCCTAAATCTCTGACCATGTGAAGAGTTCTTAAGCTTCCAAGTCCTTCCTTTCCAGATTGGTCTGCATTTTGACATCCTTCTGGCTTCAAGTCTAATGTCACTAATGACTAGTCTAGGCTGGGGTGTACCTTCTTTGTATTTAAGAGCAACCATGCATCCCGCAGTCTGGTAAGAATAAATCAATCTGGTTAGCAGAGTTACCTGATAGATAGGTTATCAGGTGGCTAGTTGGCTTCCTGAAGTTGGTGTAGCAGATCAATAGGTTATTTGCAATGCAGAACGCCAGGAGCCTAGTTTCCTCTTCATTTCTGGTACCAACTCCATGTACACCATGGAAGATACCAGGTTGCTGTTTGACATGCCCATTAAAATCTCCATCCACAAAGATGAGATCATTGTCACTTGTCTTTGAGTTAGCCTGCAGAAGAATATCATAAAAGTGATCTCTCTGTTCATTTGGTAGGCTTGCTTGTGGGGTGTAGGCAGAGATAATTGTAGCTATACCATTCTGCAAGACTAGCCTGAATTTAAGTACTCTATCACACACACTCACTACCTCTATGACCTTATCCACCCATTTCTCTGCAAGAAGTATGCCCACACCCCCTATTCCATCACTATTACTTTCCCAGAAGAGTTTATACCCATGTGCTTTGCCTGTGAGAACTCTGGTTGAACCTCCTCTCCATCTTACTTCTTGTATGCAACATACATCAACATGTCACCGTTTAAGCATCTCTTTCTGTTTAAAAAAAAAAATCTTTGTATTTGACAGGAAAAACAGCAGCTTGCTATGCTGAAGAAACAAATACATGAAGACATTGACTTTCATGAGAGCCAAATTAAGATACATGAGGTAAACAAAATCTTTCTGATAATAATATACTTTTTCATTTATCAAATAAAGTTAAAACTTTTTTCTATTATTATTTTGTTATTAATATCATTTCTATTTAATTCCCCTTTTTAAAATGATTGCATTAAAATATCTTTGCATAATGGATGTCAAACTCTGCGTAGTGATGAGAGCCTATCTTCATATTTTGGTTTCTCTACATATGCAGTTATACCATGCATTATGGAAACCTTGAGTTCCTTACAGTCTTGCCATATTATGAAATTATATAATTTGAAATGCATTTCTCATTGTCATCCATGTTACATGGAAGTCAATGTTAAATGTGTTTTCATTATAGAATTCCACATTATGGTAATATTTTCAGGAGTACAATTCTACCAAATAGTTATGTTTTGTTTTCTGTATATAACTATATATGACACTATAGAATAGATGTCAAATCATAAGTGTTGAGGTAATATTTTTTTTTTTTTTGCAAAATGCACTTTCAAAGATACTGCTACTGTTGCAAAACGTATGTTTTAATGACCAAATGAAGGAATACATACATGTTTGTAAAAATGTACCACCATATCTGCTTCTCTCACTTGCATTCTCTTTGCTGTTTTGTTTCTGAGGCGAAAGAGTTACAAGTGATATTTATCTTAAGAGTATTTGGCATAACACAAAAGAATAACTATGACCAAGAATTTAAATTGGTTCATGGACAGAACTTGCTAGATGGTTACTTCAGGAAATATATCTTATTACAGTCGGATTAGGATGGTAGTCACATGATAATGGAGCTCTAGTAATAGATGTTGTAGGAACATTATGCAACACTATAGAGTATATAAATTAATTAGCTCAATATAATAATTTAACCTTGCTCTAAAATATTTTGGAGGAAGATAACATACAGGTTTAACAACAAACAATTGTAATATCTATCTAGTTGTGTCTCAGTTAATTGTAATGTAGTCAGAACAATGCACAGTGTTAAGCCAGCCTGCGTATATATTAGTTTCATTCCCTAAATATACACGTAAAAAAAGAGTTGATTCAGATACTATATTCCTGTTTGTACAGTTCTTACTAAAGTAACTTAATTTATTTAGGAATTGAACTGTTTATATTACTACACTGAAACTGGACAAGACTTAGTTTGAAATGATAGTTTTAGTTGTTGGTCTTGCATATTCTCTCTTGGTTATTACTTCTTAATTTAGGTTAAGTATACACTCTCATGTAGTATTAAAATTAATGTTAAGGCATGATCAGAAGAGCATGCTTTCTTAATCACTGAATTGAAACAAAAACATAGATTTTGTTTTTGTTTTGCATGATTTGATTTCTTACTATAGGTGTTAAAATAAAACATAGTGTGCATCACCCAACTCCAGTTTCAGATGATTCAGAAAATGAGTTGCAAATTGTCCTTTGACTAGGCTTTCAGAACCAGTAATAACCCAGCTATTTTTCTCAAAACAATTTTGAGGTGTCTAAAAATGCAAAATTGATCTGTACATATGGCCATGTACTTGCACAATTCACTGGGCTGCTGACATCTTATATGAATGCCAGACCAATCTTCTCTAAATATGATGCTAATCCTTTGCTGATAAGAAATCACTTGTGAATTTTACAGCGCAGTAAACTATACCATCCTTTGGTACTGTATTTGCTTACAACTACTTGCTGGACATTACTTTTGAGTGCTAATTGAGTTGGATAAGAATGTAAAAGGAAAAGGGGAAACAAAAAAATAGTTTTAGAGTAATGGTTACAGAGGAAAGAAAAGATGCAAAACAATTCTCTTTAAATTTTCTAATTCATTTTTTTGTGTATTTTATTGCAGGAAGCAATTAAACGGCATAAGAAGAAAATCAAAGGCATGAAATCTGATTCTGACTAAAGAGACGTTTGTTATAAAATTAGCAGATATGAATATTTAGTGATAGGTATGTTTTGCCAAGTTTGCCTCTGTTGCCTGGTTCAATTAAATATCTACTGAATAACAAAATATCTTTGTTTTTTTTTTTTTTTCTTTTTCAAGTTGAGTAGGCACCAGTGTGGCTGTGTGGTAAGAAGTTTGCTTCACATACTTCTTAGTTCAATTCTACTATGTGACACCTTGGAAAAATGTCTTCTCTATAACTTTGGGCTGATTAAAGCCCTGTAAGTGGATTTGCTTGACAGAAACTGAAACAAGCCTGTTATATATTTATGAAAAACAAAAACGAAAATTCTACTTTCTTAAAATTGGGTACATTTTAATTTTCCTTTTTACAAGTTTCGGTTTTTGAAAAACCTTATCAAAAATATGTACTAAAATGGTATATGTAAAGAGAAAAAAACAAATTTAAAAAATTAAATTAAAATGAGATTAAAATTCATAGTCTACTTTTCTTTTTCCTGCAAGAACACATGATAATATCCTTTGGTTCTGGTAGCATGACAAGTTCAACTGACTGTCTTTGTAAATTGAATAGTGTGGTCAAGACTTGTTTTCTTAGGAGTGGCTATAGCCCTCGAGTAACTAGCAGCAGTAATAATAATAGTCGTGGTGAAGTTCCCCCTGGGGTTTTAATAGAAATTGGGTTCTTCATCTTTATTTCTTGTACACACATATATACACACTCACCCGTATACATATATATATATATATATACACATACATTCATTCACTCATATATATATATATACATATACACATACATAAGCATACCCATATGTATTTACAAATATATACACACACACACACACACACATACCCATGCATATATATATATATATATATATATATATATATATATATGTTAATTCTCTATATGAAGTATTAACAGTAACTGCACGATAAAGTGTAGTATATTGCCACTTAAGTGTGGCTGACCCCTAGGGGTGGATGTTACTGTTGCTTTTAGCCCCAGGAGGACATCTCCTCCAGCTGGCTTATCGACACACGACTGTGTCCTGTTTGCCAAGGGAGTTATCCCTCTCACCTCGACCAGCAGCACGAACGTATCCGGATTTCAGGGTTATTTCCCTTCGTCGGCGTTCGACAGCTGATGACCTTGGTGAGAGAGACAAATCTGGCAAACCTTATATCTTCTTTTCCAGTGACATTCTTCACTGATATTGAAAAGGTGAAAACAAGCAATGTTAATTCTCTATATGAAGTATTAACAGTAACTGCACGATAAAGTGTAGTATATTGCCACTTAAGTGTGGCTGACCCCTAGGGGTGGATGTTACTGTTGCTTTCAGCCCCAGGAGGACATCTCCAGCTGGCTTATCGACACACAACTGTGTCCTGTTTGCCAAGGGAGTTATCCCTCTCACCTCGACCAGCAGCACGAACGTATCCGGATTTCAGGGTTATTTCCCTTCGTCGGCGTTCGACAGCTGATGACCTTGGTGAGAGAGACAAATCTGGCAAACCTTATATCTTCTTTTCCAGTGACATTCTTCACTGATATTGAAAAGGTGAAAACAAGCAATGTTAATTCTCTATATGAAGTATATGGTGTCTCTCTCACCAAGGTCATCAGCTGTCGAACGCCGACG